>NW_027108593.1:0-1136 GCF_000696795.3 Halyomorpha halys
ATCCATGAATGAATCATTGATAAATAAATATCGTATCCATGGCAATTTTAGCTATTAGTTTCATAGTTTCCCAACTCTGCTGTGTGGATGGCATTGGTTTATCCAATAAAGCCAAATATTAATTGACTATTTTCTATGAAATCTCTGTAGGTCAGTGTGGCCAATCCCTTTGTTACTGCTATTATTAATTTAGATAAATATATTTGATTTAGTAATATACTCTGCCATAACTATATCTGTTACTTTTAATATACTATCATGGATAATATTCTGTTTGGAGAGTTTTGGATGCAATTAAAAGTTATTAACTGCGAGCACACATGTGTCACTAGCATAGGTGGTAAGGATAGTGTTAGAATTGGTTGGAATGTCAGCTTTATAGATGGTGTAGAGGATGGGACCTAGGATACTACCTTGAGGAACACCTGTGGACTAAGAATAGAGGGATGAATAGGAACCATTGTGGTTTTGGGATAATCTATCAATGAGAAAGGAACAGACGATGAGAAAGTGTGTAGGAGATAGGAATTTATGGAACTTGTAAAGCAGTCTCAGGTGCCATATTGATCAAAAGCCTGTTCTACGTCGAAAAAGACTCCTGCACAGTACATTTCTCTATCCAAAGAAGATGAGACAACGTCCGCCACACGATGACATTGCTGGATAGTGGAGTGGGATGTTTGGAATCCAAACTGGTGATTAGGGATAAGATGATTGGAATAGGGTATAGGCGTTTCAAAAAAGAGTTTTTTAGAGAATTTTGCCCTTGATCGGTAACAGAGAGATAGGGCAGTAAGAGGATGGATATTCTGGCGGCTTTTGATGTTTAGGAATCATTTTAACTATAATTTCCATGGGTCAGGAAAATATGTGGAACGGAGTACGGCGTTATATATGTAGGTGAGGTGAGGAATAGGATGGCTTTCCGAGGAAGAAGTTTTAGGATGTTATTAGGTGTGTCCTGGAGCTTCGCGGGTAGGTAATCTTTGAATGATACTAGAAATTTCTGAAGGATGAAATGTTTTAGGTGCGAGGGCCATTAAATCAAAATTAAAATATATACATATAAAATAAATTAAATATTAGTAGAATTAGCAGAAATTAAAAGGTAAGGTGCATAAAAATGAATAAATATG
>NW_027108594.1:0-892 GCF_000696795.3 Halyomorpha halys
ATGTATTGGTTCATAGTACAAGTATAGAAATAACGCAGTAATTTCACTAATACTTATTTTTTTTCATAATATGGAAGACTATTAGAGATATTTAAGGGCCCTGTTTCATAATAAAGTACAAACTAATACTATCAGTCTTGTCGATTTAACTAAATACAATTACACTGGCTGGTACAATAGTAATTTGTACTTTTTAACTCCTATAATATCACCAATAGTCGTTCCTATCATAAAAAAAATAAGTATTAGTGTTATTACCACGTTGTTTCCATACTTGAATTTATGAACCAACACTATTAGCTTTCTTTATGAAACAGGACCCAGGAGTTTAAAAGTACTAAAGTACAAGTTACTATAATACAAGTCAGTGTAATTGTATTAAGTTAAATCGACAAGACTAATAGTATTAGTTTGTACTTTATTATAAAACAAGGCCCTGTTGATATTTCATGGCACAGTCCATTCCAGGTTTTATCTTCCAAACTTCAGTATTTTGAAAAAGGTCTATTCCGTGCAAGAATCACAAAAATAGTCCTAGTATATGTCAAACTATTTTATGTTCCACGTTATTAAAACGAGTATTTTACAATATTAAGATTAAAATATGTCTGAAGCATGGAGTTTTTTTTTAGTTGTTAGAATTTTTATGATCAAAACCGTATTTTTCTGGATTAGTTTTTCTCCATTATTTTGCGTGGTATCCGGAACAGCTACTAAATTTGTAGTTCAATCAATCTGGAGAGTTCGAAGAGTGTGAACCATCTTCGATTGCATAACGATGCCCAAACAACTTGTGTCATGTTCCAGACCTCATTGTTTAAGTGAGTATTCAAGCTATGTACATATTTTTTAAAATTGGTTATTACGTGCACAATAAGCGGAGTAGTTTCAA
>NW_027108595.1:0-187 GCF_000696795.3 Halyomorpha halys
ATCTATTTTGTTGTGAACACTTCAACCTACTCTTTTCTTTATCCTGTAAATCTAGCATTTTTTTTCTGTGATGTCTCTCGAAAACTATTTTTTATCATAGAGGAAGTAATTCAAATAACTATCAATTAGTCTTTATTTACGCTGGGCTTTAGGGTAAAGTTTATGCCTCGCCTCTCAGGTCTCTTTA
>NW_027108595.1:237-688 GCF_000696795.3 Halyomorpha halys
TATCATAGAGGAAGTAATTCAAATAACTATCAATTAGTCTTTATTTACGCTGGGCTTTAGGGTAAAGTTTATGCCTCGCCTCTCAGGTCTCTTTACCTGTTAGTGAAGTAAAAAACCAATTGTATATATTTATATATAGTTGACCGTAAAAATTGGTGTATAGGAAGATGGTCAGGGTTGCGGTCAAAGGAGAAACAAAAATAGTTTACAACTATTTATTTTCCGACGTTTTGCCCGACTTTGTCGGGCTTCCCCTGATGAAGGTCCTTTCACAAAGGACCTTTCACCCGTTTGCTTTCTAAAAGCCCTGATGAAGCCCTACAAAGTGAGGCGAAACGTCGGAAAATAAATAGTTGTTAACTATTTTTGTTTCTCCTTTGACCGCAACCCTGACCATCTTCCTATACATAAAAAAACAACTATTTAAACTTAATGGATAAAAACAACCACT
>NW_027108595.1:2165-4059 GCF_000696795.3 Halyomorpha halys
AATATCGATTATCATACCGCAACCTGAATTTCCTTTCCACAGAGTTCAATTGTAACTAATAATTTAAATTTTGATTCAGCAAAACTTATGTTTTATCCGTTACCCAATTAGTAGCATTCATAAAAATAGGCGTGGGAGTGACGAACCCACCCTATGAAAATCACGTCAGGTAACGCGTGATGTATTTCTTGAGTACATCGCGCGAGGCCTTGGACCTCCACGGTCTGTCGCGCCAATGAAAAAAAAACAACTTATAGTGCCAACCCAATTTCGAGCAGAGACAGTAATAGCAAGACGATTTCCTTCATTATTCAACCATAATGGTTTTGAGTAAGTTTAGATTTTTTATTTTGAGAGTATCACTATTGATAACTTCAACTAAGGTCCCATTGTATTGAAAATGGTCAGCCATTGGACTAAAAGTGTATTTGTACTTTATTTCTGGCATGTTTTGAATTTTTCATGAATTCTAAATGAAGAATTTTTCAATTAATAAAACGAATATAAACTAGCGGGCGAGAAATAAAGCTCTGACTGTCTTATACTCTATGGATTGTGGATCGAATTAATTTCGCTAACAAATTTAAGTCTCTTCCAGTTAATCAGAAACAAACAAGAATCATAATCTGAAAAAAAAATACATTTTTTTTGTTGTTGAACCATTAGTTAGTCTCCGTATCCCCCTTAAGTCTTCAGGGGATGAACACCTCTGATTTTCATAATCATTAAATTTAACCCCTTTCATTTCTCTATCCAACATCCTGATCAAACTTGTTCAGAAGTCAATGGAGCCGATGGAGGTGAGGTGTCACCTTATCAACCTCGAGCCGGCAGTGGCGTCGGTTCGATTTCAGTCTGAGCTGTTTGATTTTTTTTTTTTTTGTGGCTGTTTCAGGTAACTAAAACTCGATTCACTCATTATGGTTAAAACAGGTCGTAGGGGTAGCTCTCCCGTGTGTCAGAAATTACCAGGAAGAGGGTAAACAAAATTATATTTATAATTTACCAAAATCCATTTAAAACTTAATTATACTAATCATTAAATTTTATTTAAGTTAAAATTTGGTAGAAGTCGTATTCGCTAGATTCCTACCTCCGATAAATCCTGACTATGGTGGTTTACATGGTTGCATTACCACACAGAGCCCTTTTTGCCCCTTGAAAAATGTTTCTCCGTTCTAGAAAGCTAACCCCCGAGCGGCTGCTGAGGATGAACAGCGCCGCCGACCCATCCATCATCCTTAGGAATAACAATTGATACGCTGCCGGCTTCCTCAGTCGAACTTTCTCCATCGAAAGTGACCCCGCAGTTGACATCGCCCTGTACTTTCTACTTCAGGGTTCATCGTAGGGCCTACCTTGCGTTGGAATCTCGTCGGTTCAACTTCCGACCCCGGCTACAAGAGTTAGATAGCTTCTCTGACGTGATCAGGAAAGACCAGTCCTTTCATGGTTTCATGTTATCATGAAGTAATGTATTCCTGTTTTCGAGATGTTAATTAGACTGAAAAGGAAGCTTTTCGTTGTAATGACAGCCTTTCTCATTTAAATACAATGAGCTGGGGGCGAATTTTCGTGAAATTGTATATTTTGTTCCCTAGCTCTAAACTCAGCCAAACCTCGGCAGAAATTCGAAATATCAAAAGGACCTTCTGTTGATACTAGTTTTATATTGCAACTTTTGAGGATTTTCTAATCGAAATTGCATTTTTGAAATTTTTTTTTGTTTAAATATGAAATCATGGTCTAAATTTAGAAATTTGTCTGTGATTCATGAAAAAAAAAACAACAACTAATAAAATATTTCCAATTAAAGGTTCAAGATACGAGCTCACTCAATTATTCCTAATTCGGCCACTAGTTCTAATTAATTATACCCGATAATTTCTGCAAT
>NW_027108595.1:7964-8279 GCF_000696795.3 Halyomorpha halys
CGTAAGACTCATCCTGTCAATTCATCTCCTAACCTGCTACCTAACCTGTGTGAAGGCGAATCGCCGAGACCTTCTGGTATAGAGTATCTAAAGGTGCCTCTGCACGCTTGCCAAGCCGTAGCGAACTCACGCATGCGCAGGGATGCAACCCATGGGTTGCTTGGCTTGACTGGTACAAATTCGCCTAAGTTTGTTACCGACCGTCGAGAGTCGGTTTTTGCACACCGATCAAAGGATCAAAGGGGTTCAAGAGCACTTGTGTAGCATCTCCACCATTGTTCTTTGTTTAGTTGCAACTGAGAGCTTTAGAAGCTA
>NW_027108595.1:8864-10081 GCF_000696795.3 Halyomorpha halys
AATTAGTTGAAAAATAATTTTTAATAAATGATTGATAAATGCAAATTTTAAAATCTTATATATAGTAAGGAAAACTATTGTGATTGTGAAAAATTATAGTATTGCAATATTTAAATTGTTAATCATCAAATATATTGTATTTTTTATAATAAATTTTATATTTAATCTCATTTAATTTTATTTGATCACCTTTCATTTTCTTTTCTTTTTGTAATAAAAATAATATAATCTCATTGCAATGGCTGAAACCACTTGTATATCCGCCATGTATGTCTGCACAACACTGGCCTACATGTTGGCCAAGTTGACTAAGTCTACATTGTTATTCCTGGTGCATAAGTGTGAAAATTCTTGCAAGTGCCAGTGATGAAAAGTCAACTTTAACATCAAAAGAAACTTCATTTTCATTACAAGTTTCATTTTGAAAGTCTCAAATATCTCGAAAACAAAAAAAAGAGGGTTTAGCAGAGGGTATAAAACATGAGAAGAGAAACACTGGAAGATTACTGGTTAGCAATATATAATTGAAGAATTTGGTCCCGAAAGCGGTCAAAACAGATTTTGTCTGTCATAAGAAAAAATATGTATTTAAAAAATAAAAGGAAAATATGTATAATAAATTAAAAAGGAAAGTTAATATTTATATCACTTAAATTAAACATATTAAAGATATTAAATGTAAAACAGTATAATGATTATAATAACTATTTATAGTTTGAATAGTTGATTATGTTTTTCCAATGCGTGAGTAAATACTGATGGAGACAGCTTCACATGTAAAGTAATAAATCTATATGAGGATGGAGAATAACTCATGAATTCCTCGATAACAGGAACAAAAAGATAAATGTTATCAAATGTAAAAATTAATTATATGTTTACAGAAAGGGATGGTATATTTTTATTAATTTGTTATATTTATATTATTAAATCTGAGGTTCAGTTCTAATCGGGACAAAATCAATTTTTTTTGTTTTTATGCTAAAAGTTCTTAATTTAGATCTTTAAATGTCTAAAATATTACTTATTTTAGTTTGTTATTAAACATTAGGCTTTGTGGAATTAAATATTTACTAAATTCCCTATGAAAATCACGTCAGGTAACGCGTGATGTATTTCTTGAGTACATCGCGCGAGGCCTTGGACCTCCACGGTCTGTCGCGCCAATGAAAAAAAAACAACTTATTGTGCCAACCCAATTTCGAGCAGAGATAGTA
>NW_027108595.1:12536-12808 GCF_000696795.3 Halyomorpha halys
TTTAAAATCTTATATATAGTAAGGAAAACTATTGTGATTGTGAAAAATTTTAAAATGGTCTTTGTGTGTGAACTGCCTTGCTCAAAAGCTAGTCGTACAATGAAATTACATATTTAGGACAGGTTTATGCCTGTACCATTTTCGTTAAAAGTTTGCGATTTCTAAGAGATTTGTTCTCTTTTGCAACCATATGACTTATACTTACTAAATAGCTAATCATAAGTGTCAATTTTAATAGAAGTTTAACAAAAGCTGAGCTGTGTTTCTTTATT
>NW_027108596.1:0-281 GCF_000696795.3 Halyomorpha halys
ACAATTTAAGAAGTTTTCCCTGTAGAAGAGCCCGCTGGAATAAAAGCCAGTTATTTCACTCCAATATTTGATTACTTTAATGAAAACTAGGTATAATTATTAGTCAAATCTGCCGATTATAATTAGGGGGAATAAAAAATGGCAGCTGTTTCAAAACGTTAAAGAAAATTAATTTTGTATTCAAATCTCCTTATCTTAACTGCATACAACACTAAAAAACCTAATAGAATATCATATATATTTATAAATAGTTAGAAGATGGTCAGGGTTGTGGTCAAAAA
>NW_027108596.1:2556-3507 GCF_000696795.3 Halyomorpha halys
GATCTACTGAAAAATCAAAGACCTGTAAACCAAGATGAGAATCAGAAGGTTGAAGTTCTATGGGCACATGAAAAGGAGGAAGGATTGAACAAGATATTTAACAAAATTGTTAGCTAAAAAAACATGGGAGGATACACGAGGCAAATGAGAGAGGAATTAAAGAGACTTAAAATCTCAGATACCGACTGTCTAGATAGAGATACGTATAGGAAAACATTGAAAAATCTCACCAATATTGGAAGATGAAAAAAAAAGGGGTAGTCCGAAGAAAAAAGAAGCAGTCGAGGATCATGAAACTACGATGGGAAGAAAAAAAATTAAGAATCTCAAAGAAGCCTAACCATTGATATTCACGTGGTCCTTAGTGGCTGATACATGATATAAAAAAAGGAAGATGGTCCAGGTGCTGTCAAAGAAAAACTCAAATAGTGATAAAACTATATATGTTGAGCCAACATACAGCAGGGCTTCATCAGAGACAAAAAAACAAACTTAAATGATGCAAACATAAATGAAAAATTAAAACATGTACATTGAAACGAAAAACTAAATAAGAATAATAAAAGGTTATAGGCAATTAATGGAAACAGAAACAGTAACAGATAAAAAGAAGAAATGCAAAATAAAGTATAAACTAAGATATGGAAAAAGGGGGATTAGAATAAAATCAACGTACTTTTCAGACTTGAAGTCAGAGAGAAAGTGAACTGTTTTGACAGGATGTTATAGAGAAGAGTGGGGATTGACAGTTAAAGTACGTTACATTTGAAAATACTTTTAAGGTGAACAGTAATAAGAATATTAAAGAAAATATTAAAGTTGATAAATATTGAGATTTTCTCTGATTGCACCCAGAGCATCTTCCTTTTATTTTAAAAAGACTTGTATTAAACCCTGGGACTTTTTGGTTTTTAAGATATATCATTCACAAAATAACCATCTTAAAGAGCA
>NW_027108596.1:3557-5136 GCF_000696795.3 Halyomorpha halys
AATCAGAAGGTTGAAGTTCTATGGGCACATGAAAAGGAGGAAGGATTGAACAAGATCTTTAACAAAAATGTTAGCTACAAAAACATGGGAGGATACACGAGGCAAATGAGAGAAGAATTAAAGAGACTTAAAATCTCTGATACCGACTGTCTAGACAGAGATACGTATAGGAAAACATTGAAAAGTCTCACCAATATTGGGAGATGAAAAAAAAGGAGTATGAAGTAGTCCGAAGAAAGAAAAGAAAAGCAGTTGAGAATCATGAAACTGCGATGGGAAGAAAGAAAATCAAGACTCCCAAAGACTCAAAGTCAGAGTGAAAGTGAACTGTTTTGACAAGATGTTATAGGGAAGAGTGGAGATTGACAATTAAAGTACTTTACATTTGAAAATAATTTTAAGGTAAACAGTAATAAGAAAATTAAAGAAAATATTAAAGTTGATAAATATTGAGTTTTTCTCTGATCACACCCGGGGCATCTTCCTTTTATTTTAAAAAGATTTGTATTAAACCCTGGGACTCTTTGGTTTTTAAGATATATCATTCACACAATAACCATCTTAAAGAGCATGAAAAGTAAATAAAATAAACAGGTGAATATTAACTTTTTAAAAATAAAAACCTTCCCTTTTAAAATTAAAAATGCTAAAGAAAAATAAGACTAATCTTCATTTTTTTCTGAATATGAAGTTTATAGCAAACTATTTCCCAAATAAGTTTCAGACCTGAGAGTTATCCTATTCTCTCAAACATGTCTTTGAATATTACAATTTTCCTAAAAATAGGTATACCTAAGTACTCATAAGGGACTCACTTTAAAATCCAATTTTGTCAGAAAACGTATTTTCATTGTGTTGTAATAAGAGGTTGAAATTTAATCTCTGGGACTTTATTTTAAGTTAAAAAGTTTTAAATAAAACTAAATTTACAAAAAGTATTCATAGAACTCATAATTTCAATCTTAAACATCTCAGAAGTGACTCACTTTAAAAGCAGGAATGGGCTATTCTGAGAATGGAGTGAACCATTGTGTTCCAATTGTGGAACTCATTCCAGATTTTATTAATATAGTAATTCATGAAATACCATGATATCATGGTCTGAGTGGGAAAGAAAAATATTTATATGAAAGATCAGGAAAAAATTAGATTAAGTTGCAGGCCTACCTTCTACGCCATAACCCCTGATGAAGACCTGAAATTCAGGTCGAAATGTCAGCATAAAATAAATAAATATGGTTTTGTTTATTTATGTTATTCTTGTTATTCTTTGCTGACCGCATCCCCCCCCCCCGACAAACTTCTCCAAAGATTAAGTTATAGTTCTTTCACTTAGATCATGATGAAATGATTCCACCTGGGTATGGCTGTTTAGCCAGCTCAGCCTCAAAGGATCTTTCAGAAATTTAAAATAAAATATTACTTTATTCTTATTTAATTAATATGCTACAAATTAAATTTATTATGAAAAACTACAGACCATTCATGTTCAAACACTCAAATGATTAGCCATTAGAGAAAAAAAAATTCATGTTAAATAATTTGTAATATTGATATCTACATTCTAATATTATCATAT
>NW_027108596.1:5186-5878 GCF_000696795.3 Halyomorpha halys
TTTTGACCCCAATTGTCAATTCTTTAACTCTCATTAGAGGAGTCTCTGTTTACACTCCCACCTAACAGGTATTTTACATTTTTTCTGTTATTACTCCTACTTATATTACTATTTTTGTTATCGTTTATTATTTTATAATTAATTTGTATTATCATTTATATTAATTATTCTTTTTATGATTTAAAATTCTGTATTCTAAACATTCTCATTCTCATTTATAGCTTTTAGCCATGCCGCATTCTTCCTTCTACATTACATTTTTATGTAATCTGTAATAATAATTTTCCTGTTATGCTTACTGTTCTATACAGTTATTGTCTCCTCATTTAATTAAATTAATTGATCTTTTCAAGTATCTGTTCACTTTATTAGTTTAGTTAATAATTCTTTTTTTATTTGTATTTGACCTTATTATTTTTTTGGTTGTTTATATACCTCCAATTTTCATTTTTATGTCATATTTTTGTATTACTCTTTTGCTCTTACATTAACTCTACATTCTTTGTATCTTTTTATTATAGCCCTAATGAAAGACCTACAATGTAGGTTGAAACTTCTGCAGAAAATAAATAAATAGTTATTCCTATTTTTTCGTCCTTCTTAACTGAATTCCTTACCATCTCTTTCATGTTAACAGATAGTGCTTTAGTGAATTTTTCAAGGGTACTAAAATGCAGTCGGAAAAGGAGTTG
>NW_027108596.1:5928-6809 GCF_000696795.3 Halyomorpha halys
ATAATCTAATGTGTGGCTAAATATGATTTAAAGTATTTGAAAATTTATATAAAAATTAATAAAGGAAATTATAGAAAATAAAAATAAGATGTACAGTAAAAAATATAAATAAACATTAATTACAAAAAGGTATTTGACGATTTTAAACAGAAACAATAACATACAAAAAAGTAGATAAAAAATAATTATAAAAATATAGTAGAAACTAAAAACAGAAAAATAGGATTGAGAATGTAAGTTAAGACTTTGTTCTTCGTTCGTTAATACTTTGTAATCTGTTCATTTTTATGAAGCCCTACAAAGCGAGGTGAAGCGTTGGCTCACACTAAATAGTTAAATTACTATTTGAGTATTTTTTACCAGACCCGAACCATCTTCCTTTTATAAAAAAACTTATTTACATTAGATGCTCCAATAAAAATAATAATCAACCAAAAGTACATATATCACCTGGGCCCTGTTTCATAATAAAGTACAAACTAATACTATTAATCTTGTAGTTTGTATTTCATTAACTTATACCATTCTGCCAGATAATTTTGTACTTCTAAGCTTATGCGATATCACTAGTAATCATCAATATCATGAAACATAATGTATTAGTGCTTGTACTTTATAGTTTGTGTACTTGTATTTATGGACTAATACTATCGGATTTCCTTATGAAACAGGACCCTTGTATATGTTTGATTCTGAATTAATCACCTCTTTGCACAACTGTTGTTTAAGACAGTACTTCCTTACAAAATACTGAACTCCTGACCCTTTATGGGGTTGTAACAATACAGATTTTCATTTTCATATGTTTAAAAGAAAACTCATTTGATGCACTCTGTTGTACATGTATCTGAAATTTATTATGAACTGAAATTTTTAAAAAC
>NW_027108596.1:6859-7678 GCF_000696795.3 Halyomorpha halys
GTGTGGCTAAATATGATTTAAAGTATTTGAAAATTTATATAAAAATTAATAAAGGAAATTATAGAAAATAAAAATAAGATGTACAATAAAAAATATAAATAAACATTAATTACAAAAAGGTATTTGACGATTTTAAACATAAATAATAACAAACAAAAAAGTAGATAAAAAATAATTGTAAAAATATAGTAGAAACTAAAAACAGAAAAATAGGATTGAGAATATAAGTCATGTCTTTGTTCTTTGTTCGTTAATACTTTGTACTCTGTTTATTTTTATGAAGCCCTACATAGCGAGGTGAAACATTGGCTCACATTAAATAGTTAAATTACTATTTGAGTATTTTTTACCAGACCCAAACCATCTTCCTTTTATAAAAAAACTTATTTACATTAGATGCTCCAATCAAAATAATAATCAACCAAAAGTACATATATCATCTGGGTCCTGTTTCCATAATAAAGTACAAACTAATGCTATAAATCTTGTAGTTTGACTTATACCATTCTGCCAGATAATTTTTTACTTCTAAGCTATATCACTAGTAATCGTCAATATCATGAAACATAATTTATTAGTGCTTGTACAGTTAGTGTACTTGAATTTATAGACTAACACTATCAGATTTCATTATGAAACAGGACCCTGGTAAAATGTTTGATTCTTAATCCCCCCTTTGCAAAACTGTTGTTTAAGATACAAAATACTGAACTCCTGACCCTTTATGGGTTGTAACAGTGAAGATTTTCATTTTCATATGTTTAAAAGAAAACTCATTTGATGCACTCTGTTGTACATGTATCTGAAATTTATTATGAA
>NW_027108596.1:13811-14488 GCF_000696795.3 Halyomorpha halys
AGAAAAGATAAAAAAATAAATAAAACAAAATAAAAATATAATTGATTTACAAATAAAATACACGAAAATTGAAGTTTTGAGATATTTGATAATTTTTTTGTTTCAATGTTATGGAAATAGTAATTTCATTTATGATCTTTATGGTTTTAATTTCTTAGGAGTTTTATCTTGTAAACACTTTGGACAGGAAAAACCAAATAACTCAAAACTAGAAAATCTTGGCTTAATGTATTTCACTTGTGATATGAAGATATCTAATAATTGGTTGATAAGTATGCCGTGTCATGTAGCGACCAAATATATTTGGGGAGCACTGCTTTTAAAAATTAAGCGTTTCTCTTTATAAAAAATGCATGTATTTTCGTCTTTTTTATTGAAAAGAACACGTTTTATGTCTTCTATAACAATTAATAAAAAAATAAAAAAATTAACAGAATAAGAAAGAAATAGAAATAGTAGTCATAATGAGGTATAGATAATTGACCATAGATTACTGATTGGAGAAGATGGTCGGGAGTGATGCCAGGAAATAAAAAACAAAACATAAATAAACAAAAAATTACTTATTTATGTTGACGTTTTGACCTGTGTTTCAGGTCTTCATCAGGGCTATAGAACAAAAGAGATAACAACCATCATTTAGAGAAACATAAAACTAAAAAGAAATAGTTTTAACA
>NW_027108596.1:14813-15194 GCF_000696795.3 Halyomorpha halys
TATTCTCTATCCTAAAATTAAATTTATATGCACTCTAATTTTGAAATGTTTTATCATTTTTTATGATAATGTAATCTTTGAATAATGCTTGTTTTAAAGAAATAATGATAACTGCTATTTATATATATTCCTTAATAATTTTTTTAAAAACTAAATAAATTAGGTAAAAAATAACGTTATAGACTGGAATTAATTAGTTTGTTTATAATTAAATAAATGATGGGTATCAAAGACCAATCAAGCAAAACATAAATACAATTATTCCAACAAGTTATAAGTATATTGTTAACAGTGAAGATTTTCATTTTCATATGTTTAAAAGAAAACTCATTTGATGCACTCTGTTGTACATGTATCTGAAATTTATTATGAACTGAAATT
>NW_027108597.1:0-461 GCF_000696795.3 Halyomorpha halys
GCAGTTTCTTGTCCTTTCAGTCTTGTGTGTGGATTCCAAGTAAGTCTCTTGTCAAGATGGAGTCCTAAGTATCGAATCTGTTCAACAGGCGTTAGGTTCAACAGAAGTTTACGACGGAAAGTGAAGGTGATCTGATGGGTACCTACTTTTAACAATTTCTGTAATTTTATAATTTTATTTTACTTTAAAATTAATTTGAAATATAACTTATTTTTAAACCTTAATCCCCACTACTTCTCTTGAACTGTCTACTGTTCACTTTCGCATTGAAAAGTATGTTTCCTATCTAGTTTATTATCTTCCTTTATTCTTGATTTTACTCGTATATCTTTTTTTTCATTTTTTAGTGTAACCTGTATTTATTTAATTTTTCTTTCCATATTTCAATTTTTAAATTATTAATAACTAATATGTTCATACTTCTTTGCATTATATAACTTCATTTTTATTTTATTTCCTTA
>NW_027108597.1:1465-2562 GCF_000696795.3 Halyomorpha halys
TATGATATATTGCGACATAGGCAGAGCATGCAACATTTTAATGACAATGTTAGCTGTCATATTATAAATAAAGTAGGATAATTTTTAATTCAAATTTTTTTTTAATAATAATATTCAATGATTAGCAAGTAATTAAATTAGTTGTCAACAGATCCTGGAGAATAGCCGGAATGGCTGAAACGTTTTATGAGTTTTATTAAAATAAACAGTGTGAGAATATACAGTTATTTTTTATCATAATATATAAAATAATTTTAGGGCCGCCCATAGCTCAGTGGTTAAGACACAGTCTTACCATTTTGATGTCTATTGGCGGTGCCGGTTCGAATACGGCCTGGGAACGTTGACTTTTTTCATTGAGTGGCGGTCCCACAAAATGAACAACTTTGTGACCCCCAACCATGGTTAGGCAGTATAGGACTCCAATGGGAGTCTTGGCCGAAAAAGAAAAAAGAAAAAAAAATTATTTTATTTAATTACCTGAAGAAGTGTCCGTTGGTGAAGATGAAGAAGGCAACTTCAGACCTTTCAAGTTGCATATTTGTAACGACTTTTCCAAGTTCTGTTGCTATCGTTACCTAAAAAATAAAAAAATAAAATAAAAATATATAGAAACGTATAAATAAGCTCTTATTACAAAGGCATTATGAAAAAAACTTTGTAAAATAAATTTGTCAGTATAGCTTATATATTTTGATATTTATATATGTATAGAATACATTGCAAAACATTCTGACCACTCAGTCCACAGGAAAACATCCCACAAATAATACTCCATAATTACAAACAAATACACAGCACTGAGTAAACATTGACACAATTCCTTAGCGAGCGCTGTTGAACGAAATACTGGTTAAAGCGACGCGACATCAAAATAAATATCATATTGGACAAACTCACAATTTCAGAGTTAGCTTATGACTATTTTTTTTTAAAATTAATACCAGATCGGCTTGTTGGGCCTTATGTGGTTAGTATATCAGTAATTTTTTTTAATAATTGATTGTGGGGGGGGGTCTTGTGTAAAAGACACCCCTAACTATTCATAACGCTAAAAATATTTAACAATTGTGAATAATAACGATGAATTATAAAAA
>NW_027108597.1:9034-9385 GCF_000696795.3 Halyomorpha halys
CCAATAACGTTTCGGCCGAGATAAGGAGACGAATAGCATTGTCAAAATGCCTTATGTTATTCTTATTTAATTTTACGTTTCACTGTATTTCTCTTTTTGATTTCTTAATGTACATTGTTCATTTATTTTTTACCTCTTTTAAGTGTTTGTATTTACTATTTTTTATTTGTTGGCTCATAATAATTAGTTTTACGACTATTTGAGTTTTTTTTTCTTTGACCGTACCCGGGCCATATTTTTATTATCACACACGGTCAATCATTAAGAATCGCAGTTAATGCTCCTTGGTTCATAAGAAATAGCCAATCGCATCGCTAATTACAAATGGAGTCAATAGAGGATTATATCAAA
>NW_027108597.1:11717-12122 GCF_000696795.3 Halyomorpha halys
ACTAGTCAAAATTGATGAGTCTGCCAAGTATAGGTAGGGGGATTAAAAAATGGTGGCTGTTTCAAAACCTTAAAAAAACATTGATTTTTTATTCGAAGCACTATATCACAAAAACTACTAACAACACGTAAATAGGTCACGTCCAATAGTTTTCGAGTTATAGTTTTTTAAAAAGCAAAATTTCTTAAAAATCTACTGAAAGATCAGTAGTTACTTAATTTATTTTGAGAGATCTATATCTCAGGAACTATGTGGCGTTCAGACGTGTATTAGCACTCAAAATAAAGGAAATTTAACTTGCTATAAAGTGGTTTATTACACTTATCTTCGTAGGGGTAGTAGTTTTTATGATATTTACATATGAATATAAATTTGGCAAATGAAAATTTGTCCGAACAACTATAA
>NW_027108597.1:12172-12493 GCF_000696795.3 Halyomorpha halys
ATTTATATAATATAACGGTTATACAAACTATGTAAGACCACCAGGCCGATCTGGTATAAAATATTTTTTTTTAATTATTTATTTAATGTAATTTACATTTTTACAAAATAATACCACACAATAGGTAAATAGGTAGTATGTTTCATATACACTTGAAAATCTTGGGAATGAACCACCCATTGGTGGTACTTCAAACATTAATTTAAATTAGAAGGTCCCATGGCTATTCATTTCAGACGCCTCGGAGGATTATCAGGGATTGTTAAGGATGAAAGATTAAGAATTAATGGGTTAGGATGGTTAAGGAGTTTGGAATAAAAA
>NW_027108597.1:12543-13045 GCF_000696795.3 Halyomorpha halys
AGACATCTGTACGTCAAATGGTTTTTGAGATATATATTTTTCAAAATAAATTCACTAACGACTGATCTTTTAGTACGTCCCATACAACATTTTTATGAAATACGTTGAATGATAGCTTGAAAAAGCTATATCTCGAAAACCTTTTAACGTAAATAACTCTATTATGGCTCATATTTTAGAAAATTTACTCTTCTTTAAATAATGTTCTCTTAGATTTGTTGTTTCTACTTTTTAAGATATAGTGCTCCGAATGAAAAATAATTTTTTTTTTATCGTGTTGAAACAGCCGCCATTTTTTATTTTCCTTTCCTATACTTGGCAGACTCATCAATTTTGATTAGTAATTATACATTGCTTTCATTAAAGTAATAAAAAATTGGAGTGAGATAACTGCCTTTTTTCTCTTGTTGGGCTCTTAACTCATTAAGTAGAGAGTTAAAAAAATTCTTTTGATATATCTCGAATGAAGCATTAATTTTTATTTATTTTTTTAAATAGTAAA
>NW_027108597.1:13095-15988 GCF_000696795.3 Halyomorpha halys
GAATGAAGCATTAATTTTTATTTATTTTTTTAAATAGTAAAAAATTATATTTAGAGTTAACGAGGTACCACAGATTAAACGACAATCATGGTTTACGATTATGCTTACGGTTATCCTTGAGAAGTAGAGTCTGATACCACCAAATCGTTGCTTAGAGACTTAGCCTTAGAGACCAACTGGTGCCTTGATAACGCCAACTTTTGCCCGATACCACTGAATTGTTGCCTGGAGCCTCTCCTTCACTGAGCACCATTAAAAGCAAAATCTACAAGACTAAATCTAAGGGAGTGGTTACAATACAAATTCACCTTTTTTGTTCCCCAACTGTAGCCCCGTGAGCATTTATCTAATGGTAGACAATTTGTACTATTTTTTTTTTATATAATTGTATGTGATGATAAAAATCTTTACGATTACTTTCAACGCAAGTATTGTAGGTCATCCTTCAGTATCCAGATTTCCTAAAAAATCTAAGATCTTGTTCCGGCTTAGGATTCCAAATAAGGAACGCAAGTATCCGTCCAGGTGAGAAAATTGCTCAAATGATAAAAGTAATATATCACTTTAGGAGTTGCTCTCTTGTTACGATTGTCATGGCAAGATAAAAACACTGGCGATATCAGCGTAGACAAAAGGGATTATGAGGAAAAACAAAAACACGAGCGATATGTTAAGACGAGTGGGCTTTGGTTTTGTGAAGGGGAATCTTCAGCACGCCCTGGATAGGAGAGTTGTGGCATTACATCGTTAGAGATTATATCTCTATAATTCTGGTGATACGGTGACCGGAAAGGAAATATCGGACAACCTTGTGTTCTGCCAGGAGTACACCCAAAGACTGCGTGGAGTTCCAACTAAATTTTATTTTAATACTTACGTAGCCGAGCTTAGGCAAATGATTTTCTATGCTTGTATGTGATACGTCTAGGACTTTTGCAATGTCTCGCACTGATTGGGATGGATTTTGATCGAATATTGCCTTAACATCAATGATATCATATTCTTGTAGGCGACCAGGTCGCGGTGCGTCGTTATTGTCAAAATTCCCTGCTCGAAATTTGGCAGACCAATTTTGGCAGGTGCGCTCTGTTAAGGCATTATCCCCATAGACCCCACATATTTTTTTATGTACCTCTGCAGCTCGCTTTCCTTTTTTTGAAGTGATAAAGTAAAATATATCTATAATGCAAGATATTTCCATCCATTTTCTCAGCTACAAACACAACACTGACCTAATCTTAACAAGATCAACAGACATAACTTTTTACATATTACAAATAGGATAAACAATCCTCTGTTGGGATTAATTGCATCAGAAAAATGTGACGTATCATAAACAAAACATGAATACAAAAACCGAAAGGACTTATTTGCCAACCCTATATATATGAAATATATAGTAAAAAATATTTCTAATTTGAGTTTTGGATGAAAAGTACTCCGAGTCAAAATAACTACAAAGGTGTGTGTGAGTTTGTGCTCAGCCTAAATAAAAAAAAAAAAAGTTGTACAAAATTGAAATTAAATATTAATTAAATAAAAACTATCCACACTATTTTTTATTATTTTTAAACTACTACGTTTCAGCCATTCTGGCCATTCGGCCTCAAGGATCTACCAACTAAAGATTTTTAATTACATTCCACTTAGTATAAATTGCTATATATCGAGGCATTAGCCATTATTACAACAATATAGCGTTTATTAAGGTTTTTTGCCATCTGTCCCAAAAACCTGTTCAGGTAGGAGCCTTTCGAGGATACTTTTACTACGTCCCTGGATATATACACATCTGTGTTTAGTTTGCCACATTCCCTTATTAGGTCTACCAATACAAGTGTTACAACAAAGGCGACAGTTTTTGAGGAAGGATCAGAATCCAATAGAGGAGGTGCAGGATGACATAGACGAGACAGGACCAGGCTTCAGAAGCAGGAGCGGAGCAAGATGCACTTCGACCAGACGAAGTCGTAAGAAGGGCCATGAGACCTGGACATCCCTTATGAACAAGATGACACCTACGGAACTACATCCCATGGCATGAATCAGCAGCTATAAGTATAAATTAAACAATAAGTAATAATGTAATAATCTATATTTTATGGCAACCTTTATCTGAATCATTTGAATCATAGTAATAAAGTGTAAATAAATACTTAGTCTCTTTATGTAGTTTATATACTATTATATAACCTAATATACCACCCCTTATTATATTATATAATTAATAGTAACAACATTTTTTAAATATAAAGGTTTTTAATTGGTAAACTGGTAAACACACAAAAGGCCTTTGGAAAAGAATCCAATCATACTAATAGTGTTTTAGAACTCAATATATAATTAATGTATTGACTTATTTTTGTATAATTGTCTTCAGCGATTATCCTGGTATCCCGATTAAATCTCAAGGCAGTACATAGCAAAATTAATTCTAAAAACATTCTGAAAACATAAACTTCCTACCTTACTTATACTATCACTTTAATTTGAAATTTAGGAATATCAATGCGCGCATCACAGCAGATTGCTTCATAAGTTTTCGTCCGAAATTGGCATTGTTGACAATAGATCGCGGTCCAAACTTATTACTATGGTCGAGGAAAGAAAATCATTCTCGGAACAAATAAGTAAACATCACAACAAGAAAATATTAAAAAACGTGGAGAAAGAAATGAAATCAGACAGGTTAGACAAATTTGTTATTTACATTAAAATATAAAGAAAAATTTTATTATTTGAATTACGTCAATTGATGTACTTAACTAAGGCTACTAAAACAGTGTGTATATTTTAAATTACTATCAATCTTTGGATGGCTAATCAATCATTTGTTCAATCACATCATATATCTAATATGTGCCAGAATGTTCTAATATTTTTAGAAGTTATT
>NW_027108597.1:17242-18592 GCF_000696795.3 Halyomorpha halys
TTATTTATGTTAAATAGTTTTCGAGATATAGCTTTTTAAAAATCAACATTTCATAAAAATGTTGTATAGGACGAACTAAAAGATCAGTAGTTAGTGAATTTATTTTGAAAAATTTATATCTCAAAAAAAATTTGACGTACAAATGTCTATTAGCACTCAAATTAAAGCTAGTTTAATGAGCTATAAAATAGTCTATGACGTTTATTTTCGTAGGAGTAGTAGTTTTCATGAAATTTGCTGAAAGAAATTGATTTATAGTTGTTCGGACAAATTTATATTCATATATGAATATCATAAAAACTACTACCCCTGCGAAGATAAGTGTCTTAAACTACTTCATAGTAAGTTAAATTTCCTTTATTTTGAGTGTTGGCAGACAAATATGCGTCTTTTGGGTCAATAAACAAAGAAAATATAAATTGTATAGTAAATTTCAAATAATATTCTAAAGGACTAAGCCAACATTATTCGGAAATTTTACATAAAATAAATATGTAATTATTAGAAAAAAGTTGTTAAATAGATAAATGTTCAAATCCTGGAATTGTACAGATGTATATATTTTATATATACACATATAGAAGCATGTATAGGTGAGTAAATATGTGAAAAAATAAAAAGGAGAGGGAGGTATATGAATGTAAAAAAATACATATATAATAAAAATAATGTAATTATAGATTTAAGAAATGATAAATAATAAGCAAATAAATTGAAATTGAATGTTAATTAAATTGTATTAAATGTAAACAAATTATTTTTAATGATAAGGTGATAACATACTCCTAACCTGTTGAAGGTAGGTTCTGTTATAAATCATGTTTGTAAGTGGAAAAAGAGAAGATTATTTAAGTGAAAAAGTTTTAAATTTAAGATATAAAAAGTTATTGAAGTAAATAATCAATTTAAAACTGTTATGACATTATTTTAATATTTAATTTATTTTAAAGATATGACATTGGCAACTAGCCTGCAGAAAACATTTCAAAGAACATGACATCAATAATTAAGGTATAGCCAAAAATATCTGTATGTTGTAAATGAAACATTGTAATTAATATAAAAACAAAAATTTTTATAGGTTGTCTCCTTGAAAATGGCCTAAGGGTCTAAACGTTGGAGAGTTTCTGAAAATAAAAGTTGAGAGAATATTTTGATCAAAATTGTGTGTGTTAGTAATGAAATAAACCACTCTCAAACAATCATTAATTTATTTTTTATGTTTCTCTGAGTGATGATTGTTATCTCCTCTTTGTTTTTTTTTAGCCCTGATGAAGACCCGAAATTCAGGTCGATACGTCGGCACAAATAAATTAGTTTTTGTTTAATTGCTGACCGCTCCTCCGACCA
>NW_027108598.1:0-4525 GCF_000696795.3 Halyomorpha halys
AAAACATGTGGAGAATCTACCCATTGATAGAACTCCAAAAACATTTCTAAAGGAGAAAATCTCGAGGCCATCTTCTTTTCAGACGTCTAGGAGGATTATTAGGTAGTGAAGGAGAAGCCAGGTTAGAAACGAGGTGGTTTGGGTAGTTGGGAAGTTAATTATGGAAGGATTGGTATCTGGTTCTGGCCAAATCGGCAAGATAGGGGACATTGAGGTCCTGATGGATGATTTTATTTGTGACAAAGTAAGGAACATTAAGAATTTTACCAAGGATTTTGGACTGTAAGGATTGGATTCGAGAGGAATTAGATGGTTTAGTGGAGCCTCATAGCTCAACTCCGTATGTCCAAATAGGCCATATAATAGTCATGTAGATCAGTCTTTTGTAATGGATTGGTAATAACGAGCAGTTTCCTGTCTTTTAAGTCTTGTATGAGGATTCCATATCAGTCTTTTGTCCAGATTTAGTCCTAAGTAACGGATCTGTTCAACAGGAATGAGTGGGGTATTATTAAAAGATACTGTAGGGCAAGACGAAGGGAAAATGTGATTTGGTGGGGTTCATTGGAATTTATTTTAATCCTCCAGTTTTGGCACAATTCTTCGAGGGTGGTGATGTGGGGTTGGAGGGATTGGGATACAATGGAAGGATCATTATTCACTGACAATAGACATGTATCATCGGCATATGTGGTGAGAATAGTGTTAGGATGATTTGGGATGTCAGCTGTAAAAACTGTATAAAGGATAGGACCAAGGATACTATCCTGAGGTACACCAGCAGACTGAGGAAACAGGGATGAATAAGCGCTGTTGATTTACTTGAAATAATCTGTCCGAGAGATAAGAACTTGTCCGTCTAATCTGTCCGTCTTTTATATACTTTCTCATTATACATTCCTTTCACACCAATAAATTCAAAGGCAACAACAATGGTTTGCTCTTCTCTCAGTCCGCTAATGTTTCTCAAGATGTTCCTCTACACCTGATATACCAACAAATCCTAACAGTATACTCACCATGTATACTGATGACAAATGTGTGCTCGCAGTTAATAATAACCCTTTAATTTCATCCCAAACTCTCCAATCCTCTATCATAATCCTCGAAGAATGGTTTCGAAATTGGTAGATCAAAACAAATCCCATCAGATTAACTTTACCATTCGTCATAAACGTACCGACTGCCCTACAGTCTTTAATAATGTTCTTTTTACCCCTATCGAACAGATCCGCTTGATTGGTATCAGGACAAACGATTAACCAGGAGTCCTTACACAAGACTGACCAAACAGGAAAATGCACTTCTATTCCGACTATTACATCACTTCCTTGACAAACGGTCTTAACTTCCAATTTATTACAAAAGACTGATCTGCATGACCATAATAAGGTACGGAATTGAGCTTTGGGGCTCCACTGAATCTTCGAATTCCTCTACTATCTCACAAATAAAATCATTCATAAAGACCTTAATGTTCCATAAGTAACCTATCTAGCCCGAACAAAATATCGCTCCTTCCATTATAAACTCCCTAACCACTCAAACCCCCTTAGTTTCTAACCTTGCATCCTCTTTCATTCCTGAGATTCCTCCGAGACGCCCGAAAAGAAGATGGCCTCGAGACCTTCTAATGTAGAAATAATATTAGAGTGCAACCAATTGGTACTTTCTCTACACGCCTGTTTCATATCATTGTGATATTACATCAAATTTACTTGATGTATTTTTAGGTGAATAGAGTTGTAAATATCATTAAATCAATTCAAAATAAAATCGATTTGACAGATATAGAAAGAATTATCTTGTTAAAATTTACAGGTAAAAGCAACAGTTGTCTGCAACTCGATACCACATTGTAAATACGTGACCAGTTACAGACAGCCGTAGTCGACACGAAGCTACAATA
The DNA here is from genome assembly GCF_000696795.3 of Halyomorpha halys. Classification (NCBI taxonomy): domain Eukaryota; kingdom Metazoa; phylum Arthropoda; class Insecta; order Hemiptera; family Pentatomidae; genus Halyomorpha; species Halyomorpha halys. The sequence continues at coordinate 1,910 of NW_027108598.1, forward strand.
CAACTTCCATCATTAGTATTGACACAACTAGAATCAATCAGTCTCGTTAACATCTCTCCTATTGACTATTACTACAGTAATATACCTCCGCCACGTGTTAACTGATTGCTTGAGAACTATTTCACTAGTAGTTATATCTTCCAAGTTTGTATTTGAGATGATTAAATCGAAAACATAATAAAGAAATATTTCTCTTATTTTTTTTTATTAAAATACATAATACATTCATTTTTAAATGCATCAGCTACAAGTAGGATAAATTTGAAACATATGATAGCTTTTTTCGAATCAGAATCAGCTGTTTATGCACGTAAACATTTTATATATTTTTTTAAATATTATTTTTAAAATTGGAAAATCTCATCCCTCTTCTTTCAGTCCGCTGGTGTTCCTCAGGGTAGTATCCTCGGTCCCATCCTCTACACAATCTATACAGCAGACATCCCAACCAATCCTAACACTATATTCACCACGTATGCCGATGACACATTTGTGCTCGCTGCTAATAATAACCCTTTAATTGCATCCCAAACTCTCCAATTCCATATCACAGCCCTCGAAGATTGGTGTTGTAATTGGAGGATTAAAGTTCCAAGAAATCCCATCAAATTACCTTTACCCTCCGTCGTAAATCTACTGACTGCCCTACAGTATACTTCAATAATGTTGCCCTTACCCCTGTTGAACAGATCCGCTACCTTGGACATCTGGACAAACGACTAACCTGGAATTATAAGACCTATCTGGACATACGGCGTTGAGCTCTGGGGTTCCACTAAACCTTCGAATTCCTCTCGTATTCAATCCTTACAATCCAAAATCCTAAATGCTCCCTACTTTGTCACAAATAAAATCATCCACAAAGACCTCAATGTTCCATTTGTAACCGATCTAGCCCGAACCAGATATCAATCCTTCCATTACAAACTCCCTAACCACTAAAACCCATTAATTTCTAATCTTGCTTCCTCTTCATTCCTCATTCCAAACGATTCTCCGAGGCGTCTGAAAAGAAGGCCTCGAGACCTTATAATGAAGAAATGTTTTTAGAGTGCTACCATTGGGTAGTTTCTCTACATGCTTGTACCTTACCATTATGATTTCCTCAAATTTACTTGATGTATTTATGTACAGTTGTAAATATCAATAAATAAATTTAAAAATACAATTGGAAAATCGAAAATTTTTATTTTATTTTTTACGTACACATATTGCACACTAAATAAAAACGAAATTAATCTATTACTCTTAATTACAAAACATTGTACAGTAATATAATGTAAAATATCATTTTGTAAATATGAAGTGAAGTTGAATATTCACTGCTGGTAATCAATAAGAAATCAATATTACTGCTTATAACAAATTACTATCTATTTCGTCATTTCATCGGTTTGGAAAAAGACTAACAACTCAAAATAATTAATTTTTATATTGAAAGAAGATAGTTTCAGTATGAAATTGATCAAAATCTACAGTGATTGATTTTTATAAAATAAATGGTTCTGGATTTATGGAGTGAACTGTATATAGTCCATTTAAATATAAATGAATCATAGTCAAATAGGGATATAATCCTCTATTCTTGTATAATTCTGACAATTAATAATATATGTTTAACCAAAGGAGGTTTCAATTGATTTTAGTTATGTTAGTATTTAAGTTTCTTTATTGATTTCATGGATATTATTACAGTTTACTTGGTTGGCTTATGAGATATTGAGATTTTCTGTGGATCTTGAAGATTAACCGTTGTGCTGTGTTAAGTCCTCTCATCCCTGCCTGGCTGTGTTGTGACTATTCACTCACCCTGAATGACAGTTGACTACTACCAAATTGCAGTTGCTCAAGGTAGCTTGTGTTTATTCACTCATGGGTCTGTTTTCACTCACATGGTACCTGTTACTACTTCATTTGTTCCATAAAAACCTGCCGGTAGCACAGTAAGAATTAAAACTTGTAAATCTCTTTCACAAAAAATATAGAAAACTTCGTTTCATTGTGAAAACTTAAAAATAAATTATGTTGAGTTGTGACATTCTTCTTCCAAACTTACAATATGTTTAAACATCCAGTAGACAGTGAGGCCTCTTAGGAACTACCAGGGCTTGTATCTCATATAGCGCACAGTGTCTGCTTACGATTGCCTACCCTGATCTACATTAAGGGCGATCTACGACTGTGTTTGTCGTCTATGGCCATCATCTACTACATATCTCTCATCCTGAACTTAAGGTCAGATAGACATTATATGTTCTCATTCAGCAGACACCATTAATTTATAATCAATTACATATAAACCTTGATAATCCTTATCTAGTTCCTTATCCATCCTTACAATCCACCTCGAAGGTGAAAACGACAGTAGCCAAGAGAACTTTTGTAAAATAAAACTGAAAGTTAGAGTTCTGGCAATGGCTAGATGCTCCGCTCATGTAGAGAGATCGCGGCTTTAGCGCACTTACTCAGCCTCCACTGGCTCATTACTAGTGACGCGGTGATCTCGAATAGCCCTCAGACGTGGGGCGTATTACGTATATACGTATTTTACATAGTTCGATTATATTCATTTTATTTTTATTTTTATATACATATAGAGATTTTATTTATTTTTAT
>NW_027108599.1:0-558 GCF_000696795.3 Halyomorpha halys
TATATAATATTATTTCTAGTTGATGGGTATTGTTTTTAAATAACAAAGCCAAGAGTGTCTTGTTACTATTCTAACAGTTTTGGCCTGAAGATATGAACCTGAGATGCGGAGGTGATATAGGTTCCAGGAAAGAGTTCAATGCGTTCAATTTTAGTTCAAGATTCACTTATAAATAATTTGAAAGGAGTGAATAAAACCCATTATTTTCCGTTAAATAAATCGATTTATTTGGCCTGTTCGATCAAGTGTCCAGGTTAAGTCTCAAAACCCTTTATTATTTATTTAACAGTCCAAAGTCTTATCCGATTTGGCCATCCTCAAGGACAATCTTTTTTTTTTAATTATTTATTTAATGTAATTTACAACTGTACAAAATAATACAATAGGTAAATATATAGTATGTTTCATATACACTTGAAAATCTTGGGAATGAACCACCCATTGGTGGTACTTCAAACATTAATTTAAATTAGAAGGTCCTGTGGCCATCTTCTTTTCAGACGCCTCGGAGGATTATCCGGAATTGTTAAGGATGAAAGATTAAGAATTAATGGGTTA
>NW_027108599.1:4422-4976 GCF_000696795.3 Halyomorpha halys
TGACTGAAATTAATGGCCTGAGCAGAATAGCCTGCAAAAAGTTTTAAAATTTTGGATCTCAAGTGTAAATTTATATTTAAGATTTACATTAAAAAATCACATGACCCTCCTACCCTACAGTATCCTTTAATAATACTCCACTTATTTCTGTCGAACAGATCCGTTACTTAGGACAAATGACTGATATGGAATTCTCATACAAGACTGAAAAAACAGGATACTGCTCGTTGATTACTTCTATTACAACACTCACTAGACAAATGGTCTAAACTTCCAATCCATTATAAAAGACTAATCAACATGACTATAATAAGATCTATCTGTTTATTAGAGTGCTATCAATGGGTAGTTTTCCTGCAAAGCTGTATCATATATAATCTTACATCAAATTTACTAGATGTATTTTTATGTAACTATATTTGTAAATGTAAATAAATAAATTTCAAAAAGTTAAAAATGTCAAATCAAATATTTTTTTTTTTTTTTTACTTTATTAAGTTTATTCACAACTGTAAAAGTATTTTGACAACCAGCGAATGAGATGTAGAGAGAGA
>NW_027108599.1:7436-7859 GCF_000696795.3 Halyomorpha halys
TGACAGACTGCATGTGATAGACAACGGATTACCATACCATTTGGAAACTTTATTAACTGATAAGAGCCCTGATATTCCGGAAATATTGAAGTAAAAATTTATATATATATTTCCCCCCCCCCTCTCAATTTTATTTTATTTTTTTAAGTTCCATAATTTTTACTATTTCTATCAAATCAGCTTATATATTTTAGTATGCATAAGATGATATCAGGAATGTTGCCGAGAGGTCAGTCAATATGGATAGGCAAACATCACCTTCGCTTTGGATTGTCTTATACTAATTTTAAAAAAAGACTAAAATTAAGAAAACAAAAGATCAAAATCATTTTATAATATTATTTCTTAAACACTACTCCCACAAAGGAACATGTTTGTCTAACATAATTATTTATTATTTATTTCATCTGTTTCTAACTTCAT
>NW_027108600.1:0-1856 GCF_000696795.3 Halyomorpha halys
ACATCTCTTATATACCCTCGATCAGCTGATCCCCTCAGTCAGCTGACATCGAAATAACAGCTGACTCATACCGTAACTTATATATATATGTTTATCTGTAAATTTTAAATGCATAAGGGCCTTTCTAAAGGTTCTAAGCTATGTTTTGATTTACACCTATTCAATTCATTACAATTTTATTCTTTTATAACGTAGTGTCAGTAAAGTTCAAAACGATAAGTATGTCACGATAAGAGACTGAGCCCAGTTCTCCATCAGCAGGTAAAGAATGGGTTCACTGGCTAAAGGAAATTTAATAACTTTTTGGATTTGACAGCAGAAAATCTTTCAGATGAGGACAACTTTAAGGTAATTACAAACTACTTGTCACATAATAACGATTTATTAAGTGCTTTAGGGGCATTCAGAGAAGCCGCAGATGCATTCAGTACTATTTATATACAAAAGAAAATCTAAATCTTTACTAGACACTTGCTCGCAACAAGCTGGAGAAAATCAGTTGGTACAAAATTTAAATCTCCTTGCCAAGAAATGTGAATTTAAAGCAGCTACAGCTTCTCAGCATAAGGATGAATATGTTCATTTGAATGAGTTGGCATGGAATTAGGCTTTAAGATTACTGTAATTGAGAATGCGAATTACAATCATATCCTACATTTACAGCAATTGTAATTGTGCCTTACAAGTACTTTAGGGTAGTTCTTCTTTTAAACCTTCTTTCTAAATTTAAAAGTATTTAACGCTTATCTTTGAATATTTATAGTGTGACAGAAACTTATGGTTGAACATTTAAATAAATCAATCGTGTAACTGTTCAACTCTGCTACATACAATTATTAAAGTCAGTTATGTTATATTATTAAATTAATGAATATACTTCTCTGAAATATCGTAAGCAATGTTTTGAGGATGAGTCTTCTCATGACTTTAATTGATTTATTATCAATTGTAGATGAATCTACTAGATGAAAATATTTTTCTCTTTATATTTCTATCCGCGCCAGATAAATGCAAGATTGATAGTCAGCTATAGAATAATTACAAATCACTATAATATTAAACCACAAAGAACACATAAGGTAACACATAAGCACGCAGTGCAGGTATAACATAACGCACATCTTTTCTATTTTTCATTTCAGTTGGCTCTTCGTCCATGTTCTTTTCATGTTCATTACGTCCCCGCCTTATGTTATGTTCTTTGACATGAGAGCAGTGACCATTAGCTTGTTTTGGTGCATTAGCAATCATGCATGAAAACGTTTGTAGTATGTTCGTATGTGTTTAGTGGATATTAAGATTTATAAGTCAGTATACAAATTCTTGTTATTAACCTAATATGGTGCTTTGGTGATAAGTGTTATAATTGGAATTTTAGATTGGAAAGATTTTAGTCGTTTCATGTAAGTCTTCTAACCGATTCCATTTCATACAAAATACAAACTAATTTTTTTATTTTAAGTACTTTGTGTACTTAGTTTTTGTCTGGGATTTAATTTGGAGATTTGTCTGAGTTGATTGTATTAAATTTCAGGTTTAGTTACCGACATTTTTCTTAAAAGTGAGCTCCATATCATTCTAAAATATCAAATTATGTGCTAGGTATTGTGCACTCCGTCTGTAGCATTAGAAAGTAAGTTCTACTTTGAAACCTTCCCTGGTTTCAATTAAGATAACTGACAACCTTAATTTTAAATAATAATAAATCGTTTATAATTTCTATTAAGTATTTTATTACATTAATAAATAACGCAAAAAAATGGTAGATTTTTGAATTCTAAGTATCTCGAAATGTAACATAAAATTGTAGGGGGTTTTAATGTCATTTCGTTTATACTGAGTAATTATTTAAAAAA
>NW_027108600.1:7061-8080 GCF_000696795.3 Halyomorpha halys
TACAATAATTGTTTTTATAAGATGATGAAATTGAAAATGAGAAAGATTGGTGATCAACTATCATGGAATAAATGAATGAAGTTAAAATTAATTGTAAAGGAACTTTAAATTCTAGAATAATATTTCCGAATTGATGGTTATAAGATGGTAAGAAACGTAAGGCCTGCCACTTTGATTTGTTTCTTTATCTCCCTTGAGGTGGTGGATGGGTTTCTTAGCCACCATCAGTCATCACAAATGTATATTCCTTCTGTTATCTCATATTTTCTCTTTTTGCTCCACCTTAGTGGTATGAGAGATATAAGATTACCTTGTTATTTATTTTGTAATAACTCATAAGGCATGATGAAATTAGAGAAATTATAAACAGTCAAATTACTATTTTTCTATATAATACAAAATATTGTCTTTATGGTTTTATTATATTTTAAATGTGGTATTATCCTTCAGGTGATGGCTTTTTATTCTAATTCAAACCCTCTTACCTTTAAAGCCTCTCAAATCCATTCCTTCTCAGTAAAAAATAAATTTAATGATTACATTGTCGGATTGACGTCCCTATTCAGAAATAACGGACTATCTGTTAGAAAGAATAGTGACGTTTTACAAACACAAAAAAAATTCACATTTACTTCCTTTCAATCCCATTTCTTATTTACTTCTAGCACAAACCTAAAGTTAGTTATATCACATCAATGTAGAACACATTGTAATAGATAATAAGAAATAAGATAGTTATTAACATTAAATTATACTTGAAATCTTTTAGTTTGATAATAATCAGTTTAAAAAAATCATTAATTTAAAATGCTGTTTTTTTTTTCATTGTTGGATATGTAAGTTGCGAAACGTCGCTACAATTTTGTTTTGTTTTTTTGGGGTGGAAATCTTCCAAAGTCACGGGCCTATCATACCTAGTATGGTATTTAACCAACTAACATTACCTCCCTACACCTGTCCCTTCCTCTCCACGGAACCGCCGTCAGGCATTACTTCATGGAGGGAAATGACTGAGTGCG
>NW_027108600.1:8705-13471 GCF_000696795.3 Halyomorpha halys
ACGAGGAGGCCCCTCACCTCCGGACTCAAATAGTTGCTGAACGGATAGCTCATACGTAAAATTAAATATAACAGGTAACCTTTAAATACCAAAGGTAGTAAAAGGTAAGACACAACACGAATTACTTTTTCTTTCTACACAGTAATGCACAACTAACTCACATTTTATTTCTGTTTTAGAGGGTTCGGAAAAAAAAAAAAAATAAAGTTAGTGTTTTACAGCAGTTCAAGCGAGTTAGATCTTATTCCTTCTTCTCTTTTTTTGACATTTTGCTTTCGCCAATACTTAACTTATATATATATTGAATATACATTCAAGAGTATTCAACTGTTGGTGGATACTGAACTGACAATATTATCTACAACATTTGATCTCGTCGGGAGCTGCACCATGACTTTAATTAGTTTCTTAAGTGCTATTTTGCAAGACCTACTCCATGGGTCTGTATCCACCTCATCACAAACTTCTCTCCAGCACCGTCATTTGCTTTCTTTAAAGACTTGTCGGAGGTTCCTTCTAGCTCTCTTGAAGCACAGAAGACTCCAGGAGTCATCTCGCTCGCTGGTAACGTCTTCTTGCTTGGTTGCATCACCTGCGAAGATACCAATTAGTATCTGTCCACCAGTACACTGGAGAATGATTTTTACCATGCTTTGAACGGTTCATAGCTGCATCACAAGTCCATATATCCATTATATATAACCCATGTGCTAGAATCATGCTTCCTATACCACGTATTTAGTTTTCTCTATCGACTAGAATAACAACAATCGTTATCATTAACAGGTGTTGGAGAATGCTTTAACACGAACCAGTAGTTGAAATTAATTTCTTGATTAGGATTTTTGGAATATATTCGATGTTAAGGATACTTTTTTCATTTTATAAAGAATATAAAAAAAAAAACATAAGTTACATCTTTCTTAAATGATGCACATAAAATTTAATAGTATTATTGACTTGAAAACCATTTAAAAAAAATCAATATGTCAATAACAAATGAAATGCATTAACTAACAGTTCCGCTATCATTAGGTTGATACCGTGGCAAATCTACAATACCTTAAGTAGCCCCAAAGTATATTGCCTTCATTCAGTTAAGTGCGGTATGAAGAACTGTATCATCCATTACTATGAAACATGGCAGTCTTCAAAGACTGTTATTCTCATACAACTGAATTTATTTCTGGGCAAGGTGTGTCCAAAACTGATGTAAATACCAATTTTATTTATTTTTTAAGCACATTCTATTTATTTTCATCACTCTACGATTTCTTCTCGAAATAGAAAGAATATTTCAAATGATAAAGGTTTTAAAGACTTTATTACAAGTTTATATTTTACCTATTAGCTGGTACTAAATTTCGTTTGTAATATAAATCTTATATCAAACAGCTACTTACTATAGTTAATTAATAACGAAAATAAGCCAATTTTAAACTATGTGTTTTTTATTATTTGTTTATGATTATTTTTATTTTTCCCTATCTTAGTCATTCCTATCTCAGTTCATTCATACCAAAATCACAAAATAAAATATTATAAACAAAAAATTAAATTAAATATAAATACTATTAAATATAAAATTAATATACAAATGAAAATAAAATAAAATATGTAAAAGTAAACAGTTTAATTACAATATAACATTAAATTATAAACACTAATCACGTCCATATTCCTCAAGCCTAAGGAGTAAAGTATTGCACTTGAAGATCCCAGCGCATCCTTCCCTTCCCGTCACTGGTACTGAGCCAGTGGTGGCTGCGTAAGTGTGCTAAAACTGAAAAAAATCTGAAAGTAGGAGGAGAAATGGGCTATTGCCAGAACTCTTCAAATTCATTTTACAATAAATCTTGTGTCTACTGCGTTTAATCAAACAAGTCCTCATGTAGAAATGGATAAGCTTAGAACCAGAGGATCTACTTTGGATAACATGGTTGGTATAAAGTAAAGATAAGTGGAATGCCGTAGGGATAGTTTATTGGAAAAGTAAACTATCGAGCATTTGTTGTGGTTTTTAGGTTTTTAAACTGAAAGCATGAAATATTTCTATGGACCTAAATTTCGATTTACTTCTCAGTTAGATTGCATGTCCAGATAAGTCTCAGGATAGCCCTATAAATTAGATTACTGATGTATATTTAGATAAGGGGTTCTGCGAAGAATTTAATATAGTTGGCTGAATCATCTGCTAAATTCTTGCCTATTAACTATAGTCTGTGGGTTCTAGGTGAGTCTTTTATCTGGTATGAAGCTAAGATATATCGCACTTTATCGGAGCATGAGCACAAGAACTGCGGCGAAATGTATAAGTCGATGGGTGGACTATGGAGAGTACTGTCCGAAATCAAAAATATTGATATATAAAAGAAAAATCTCAACCAACCATAGATAGGATATGATTTAGGATTAGTTTTCAAAATAATTTGAGAAGATTGGGGGTCAGTTAATCGGTTTACAGGAAGCAGGGTTATTGATTGGAAAGTGTTTCTGGCTTTCGGAGGAGAACTGTAATGGAGTGTTTACAAAGAACAATAAAGCAAGTCATTCTAAGGATGAAATTGTAAATATATGTGAGAAATGCTTTTTGAGGAAATTATCGAAGAATTTGAGGATTAAGGTCATATCAGAGAAATTTAAGCGGAGTTAGCTTCAGCAGTAGTAAGGAAAGTGGGATTGGTGGTTCAAGGTGAGTACGAAGAAGGTGTGGAATAGGTTATTGGCGGCTAGTTTCTCAACTGTATCTGTATCTGATGCAGCTTATGAGCTTTTATTTTACTGGATATAGTGGAGAATCTGTTTGAATTTTAAAATGTTTTTAGTTATGATCCAGAGATAATTATCACATTGATGAACTGGGGTCTGTGATTTTCTGGACGAGTTCTTTAAGCGTGGTAGAAAATTTGCCAGTTGTTTTTTTTTTTGTAAATCATACAGGTATGCAGCTTGTTGGATTATGGCAGTGACGGAATGGATGGCATCATCTAGGACTTCATTGGATTTTAGTGATATTATGATATCTATTTTTTAGTTCACAAATAAACGAAAGTTGTCTTTGCTCATATGCCACGTCATGGGAAGATCTTTTTTTTAACTCCTAATTAGAAAACCAATGAATGTAAAGTAGTGTTAAATTTCAGTTCCTGCATTACGAGGCTTGATTTCCGCTATACTAACTCGATCCCTGCAGTAAACTGGTAAAGCAACTGGTATCTTGCTGAAATCTACTAACCAAGAATATGCTATAAAAAATTTCTTAAATACATTCCAGTAAACACGTACTATCCTAATATTTTTACCAAGAAACATAATAATAAAATGCGGTTTAAAAATTAAATTGCATCCTAATAAAATATCTGTTGTGTTTACTCGCGTTACTTTCCTAATCAATTTTGAATGTAATGTCCACTACATAAATTACTTGCAGCATCTTCGCTAATATTTTTCCAAATAAGATCTTTTCTACGATTTAAAAATAATAACAATATTGTGAATGTGTATCCATGATGAGAACTGACCACTTAAAACGTAAAACATAAAATTTTGAAATGAGATTAATTTTATTTTTGTCAGTCTATTAAAAAACTTAATTTTGTAACTTAATTAACCAAAATGCATTACAATGTGTTGTAGTTTTTCTGATGTTGGTTTATATTCAATGGCTTGTTTTATTTATTTTTTCAGTTTTCATTCAAATAATCATTACGCAATTTGTTATACAATATGTTTTGAGTTATGCATGAATAAGATTTAATTCAATTTCCTTTACAACTGTTTTCCTGATTTTCTTCGGGAATCTTTTGTACTTTAGTGCTTATTTCAATTGTAATGATGATCGATGAGTTATTAGGTACACTCTTTATTGAACAGGTTTGCAATGTTTATTCTAGAAAATTACCAACAAATAACACCACAGTTATGAACAAACTATTAAAACTGTTTAAGTCATAAAACAACTCATACAATTAAAATGATTTAATTGATAGATTTTATTATTGAAGAAGTAAATTTTAATTTATTTTCTTTTTCTTCAGTACAAAATATTTTTTTTCTTTTTCCTGAATCCGCATAAAAACATTAACATTATTTACAAATGGTTGGGAATAAGTTAATTAGCTTCGTAGGTTTGATTGATTTTGACAAATACAATATACAGTAACTGTATTGTATATGTGTATCTATTGATACACCCACCTCGCCGACAATTATCGCTACATTAACAGAATAATACTGACATAGCGTACACTGATTTCAGCTATTAGTGTATATTGACTGTAATCAACAAGATGCTTACTATAAACAGGCTGGGCAAATTAGTCAACTAGTATTAGTCTAAATGCATTAACATAATCTCCCTTCTCTACCCTCAACTCTCTGATCGTAGCAAACAATGTATTTCTGGAGTTCAAAACATGATAAGTTAAAGTAAACTTTTTATAACTGGTTATGTCATACAAATTGCTTTTTAGACCAAATATTTATAAAATATGTGTTAAAAAGTATAAAATGTATAAATTATTTATATCAAAAAGAAATTTTTTTTAATAATTTATTTATTGTTATTTACAACTGTATATAGTTATATATAACAAGTAAATTTGCTGTAGGTGACATAGTGACATACAAACATGTGCAGAATCTACTGATTGAGCTCCAATAACATTCCTAGAGGAGAAGATCTCGAGGCCATCTTCTTTTCAGACGCCTAGGAGGATTATTAGGTAATGAAGGAGAAGCCAGGTTAGAAACAAGTGGATTTGAGT
>NW_027108600.1:14111-19709 GCF_000696795.3 Halyomorpha halys
AATAGGGATGAATAAGCGCCGTTGTAATTTACTTGAAATAATAATGAATTTTTGCACTTACTAATTCACTTTTTTATTTCTGTTTTAAAGGATTCGGAAAAAAAAATTGAAATAATCTGTTGGAGAGATAAGAACGAATAATGAGGTAATATAAGAAAAAATAATGAGGTGAGTATGTAGGGGGTAGGAATTTACGGATCTTGTATGGGTTCCAGGGGTTCCAGAATCGATCAATTTTTTTTTTTTTCCGAATCCTCTAAAATAGAAATAAAAAGTGAATCAGTAAGTGCATTACTGTGAAAAAGAAAAGTTATTCGTGTTGTGTCTTACCTTTTACTACCTACTTTTTTACCAGTATTTTAAGGTTACCTGTTATGTTTAATGTTATATATGAGCTATCCATTCCAAAAAGGAGCTATTTTAAGTCCGGAGGTGAGGGGGCCCTTCGTGTTATATCGCAGACTCGATCAAAAGCCTGTTCTTCATCAAGAAAGACTCCCGAGCAGTACATTCCGCGCTCCAATGAAGACGAGACAACATCAACCACACGATGGCATTGATGGATAGTGAAGTGGAATGTTCGGAAACCAAACTGGTTATCTGGGATTATGTGGTTGGAATCAAGGATAGCGTACAGGCGTCTTAAGATGAGTTTCTCAAGGATTTAAAAAAAGATTAAAATTGATAACCGTTCAAAATTCTGGGTTAACTTTAGACTTTAATTATGTGCAACAATCTAATACCCAATATACCTATTTCATTATTAACTCCATATACTTAAAATAAAAAGTTCCACAGTATCGATCCAACTGAGTATATCTATTAAGGCATTTTTCTACTTTATTTATAAAACATATAAATTACAAAATAATATACAGTTATTGATTTTGTGTAAAATTAGAACGTGTTCAAGCAGTCAATACATTTTTTCATTAGGACACTTTAGTATAATCTAACGAATTTATTTTAACTAACTGATAATATTACATATGACGGTGATTCCAAAATAGTGGCATAATAATATTTGTTCCGATAAACAAACATTGTTGTACCATTCATTTAATTATCCTGTTATTGTTAACTACTAAAGGAAACCCCTTTGTGAGTTTAAAGGTACCCTGCGCTCTGTGGAGGAAGTGGACAACTGCATCGGCCATTTCACGTCAGCTGTCATGGAGTCTGCACGCCAAGCCATCCCCACCTACCACCCTAGACCTCCCCACCTTCAGAAACCCCCACCCCACATCATGGTACTCATTGTCAGCAGGCGGAACCTGAAAAACCTTCATTACCGCTCCAGGGACCCGATCAGGAATCTTCTGCGCCAGTGGAACACTGGGGTCTGGCATGATCGCTTAAGAGCTATACACAACGACTACAGGAAATTCTGGAAACTCACTAAGGCGGCAACCAAGAAGACCTCGGCCGTTCGACTTCATGACAGGGACCGCCTCCTGACCCCCACAGAGCAAGCCGAGTCACTGGCTGGGCACAACCAGCGGTATATTGAGGCACGGCCTGGGGCATTGCTCTCAATTGAAACCATGGCCCGTGAGAACAACTATATGTTTGTCTCATCTAGACGACTGAAAGCCATCTTGAGATGATGTCATGGCAACCGGGCCACTGGTCACGATGGAATACAGACCGTCCTGCTAAAACAATTACCAATCGCTCAGCTCACCAACCTGTACAATTCGTGCTTGAGGCTGAGATACTTCCCCGAGAAATAGAAACATGCCATCCTGTTTCCACTCCTCAAGCCGAAGAAGACAGAATTCGATGCCAACCATTACAGGCCTATAAGTCTCCTGCCACATCTCGCAAAGGTATACGAAAAGATAATACTGAATTACCTTAGGGAATTCTTTGATAGCATTTTTTTTTTCTTCTCTCTGTGACAAACTTAATTTCAACATGGTTAACGGAGGACAGTAACCACTGGTAACCTGCGGCTACCGTAGCACCTCCACCCCAGGTCACCCCCGCGTTTCCGGTAATGCCTCCACTACCAGAGACTACGTTAGCTCAGGCGCCAATATGCTGGCCAACCTAAAAGTGAGGACAGCCACGTCGCAATATCTTAGGAAGGCCATCTCGGACGTAGAACGATTCTCAGGTGAGATTGGCGAACTTAATCACTTCCTCAAAGGTGGTGATCACATCATAGGAAGAATGAAGGCCAAAGTATCGGAGGACTTGGTTGATAAGAATGATGCCATTTCGTTGAAGGTGGCATTCGTTTGCAGAATTAAGCGGGTCATCCTTAATCACATTCAAGTGACTAAGAGACGCCTTGGCCAGTGGTCAAGAAATAATTGAAAAAGGCTTACGTATGTGGAAGAGAGACTCCGGAGAAGGACATTTTTTACATGTTTCGTGAAAGAAGAAAACAGGGCTAGTCGAATGGACAATGTGCAGCATAGTTACTTGCCCATTTTAATTTAGTCACAGAGAGTATGAGACACACAGAGCGCAGAGGTGGTGCAGTGTAAGACGAATTTCCTGGACTTGATACTAAAGGTGCAGCTGGCAAAAGAAACCAACAAGCGAAAAGAACTGTCACGTGAGCGCTCATCTATAGAATGTGGCCAGTATATAATGGACGCAAGCGCCCGGGAAGATGACACCAGGATGGATGTTGAAGAAGGGGGTGGAATAGAGTAACATAGCGAGACGATGCACCTATAGAGGTGGATCTAGGGAAGCCCATGGTGGTTAATGTGCAGAGAGTGAGGCAAATAAGAGGGTCACATAAACCAGACGAGTCGAACAGAGACGTCTCTGAGGTATCAGAGGAACCGGGCATAGATGTGGAGGACGGAGAAAAAAGGCGGCCTAGCACATCGAGAAACGAATGGAGAAGAGTAAACGGGATGAGATGATCCACTGACGAGATCTAAGGAGAATGTGAGAATACAGAGCGGTGGCCGTACGATTGTGAGTTGCAACGTGGGAAACGAGAGCAGCGGCCTGCCTATGATCGAAGTGAGAGGAGTACGGTGGTTGGTAGATACAGGGAGCTCCAACACCATCGTGTGTCGAGAGGCGTTGAGGAAGCTAAGAAACGCAGAGAGGACACCCCAGCGTAATGTTGCGATATGTCATCATAAATTAATCTCCCTGGGTGGACACTGTAGCGAGGAAGGAGAAATCATTATAGACCTGGGTGAATGGGGGGTTGGTGGAGGCAAATTAATAATGCATGTAGTGAGGAATATGACGCGCGAGTATCTGATTATTATAGGATGCGACTTATTGGCGAAGGTGGGGGCACGAATAAAGTATGTGGGGAACCGATAGGATATACGGCTGGGACAGAAAAAATTCAGTTGTCAACGACTTGTGAGGGGAGGGACACCGCGAGTAGGGATGATTAACAAGACGAGTAATTGGAGGGAGGTAATAATGGGGGAATACTCGGATATATTCTTCAAGCAGGGAAATAGGTTGGGGAAGACGGGTAAGACAGTCCATGAAATCCCATTAAAGGGATACATGGTTACGTACGTGAAAGAAAGGAGATATCCACAGGGACTCCGACAACACATTCGGGAAGAATTAGAGAGTTTAAAGGCACAAAGCATAATAGTGGATAGTGCCTCGCCATACAACAGCCCTTTCTGGGCTGTGAAGAAGAAGAGTCTACCAGGAGAAACTTTCGAAAAATATCGGGTCGTAGTGGACTATAGAAAGCTCAACGATAACACAGTAGGCGAAAAATATCCGATTCCGAGACTAGAGGTCCTATAATGTCCTTAGAATCGCAGTTAATGCTCCTTGGTTCATCAGAAATAGCTAATTGCATCGCGAATTACAAATGGAGTCAATAGAGGATTATATAAAAAAAACGGTTCATGAAGTTCCATTCTCAGTTGTCGACAGTTAAAATACCAGTGACCTAAAACCTGGGAAACCCAACCTCAACCCGAAGACTGAAGCCCAGACAGCTACAGGACATTCTTTTATAAACTTTTAATAAATCTAAAATTAATTCATAGTCACACTACCTCTATTTACTTATTATTATTATTCCTTTTATTTATTCATTATTATTTTTATTTTTTTTTCTCTTTTCTTCTCTCTTACCTTTTTCAAATTAACTTGTTTCTTTTTACTATTCGAAGATTGTTTGTTTTATTTAAGTGTACAAATATCATTATGTTTCGTTATTAATTTTACTTTCCTCCTTTATTAAGAAGCATTATTCTTATCTATTTATTCTATTATTATTTTTTTCTTTTAATAAGAACATTTTATATAGTTAGGGGTGTCATTTGTACTCCCCTCATAATCAACTGTTAAAAATATATACATAATATAAGTTATATCAACCATGTAAGGCCCACTGGTATAAAAATAAAATTAAATAAAATACAAAAAGTGTGTTAGATCTTATTCCTTCTTCTCTTTTTTTTTAATTAATTTCGCTTTCGACGATAATCAAAAGGTGCCGAACCTAGGACCTAACATACCGGAATAATTTTTGTTTCATTTGAATTTAATTTTTCTTTTGACTTAGTTGTCTCCTATCATTTATTAAAAATATAGCTAGTAATGAAATCGTGAGTGCAGCAGTTCTGAACCTGGAGGGTTGGAACCAAAATAACCAACCTCAAGCTGCAGCAAACCAACCTTTATCTGATGGGAACCCAACTCCTAAAGAAATTCAACCACTACCGGAAATCTCTTTACGTACAGAGCGGGCTCTCCACTCATCAGGTCGAAGACTGGAGACGAAGCTTTAGAAGGTAATTCGAGAATATTTTTTTAAAAGAAAGGAAACATGCTCGGGACGACCGTAAGAATGGTCCATGAGATTTTACAAAAACAAGACAAAATGGCATACGTGAAATAGAGAATATAGCCACAGGCGTTACGTCACCACATCCGGAAAAGTTTAGAACTTCAAGGTATAATTACTGACAGTACTTCCCCGTACAATAGTCCGTTGTGGATCATGGTGGCCTCAATAATGCTCCCATAACCTTCCAGCGCCTAATATACGAGTTTTTGAGAGGAATCCACGAATCTATATGTCAGATTTATATGGACGATTTTCTTAGTGTTACCAGCAGAAGCCGGTGCTTCCTTTCCCAGACCTGTTTCTGTCTGTTGTCACAGAAGGATAAAGGAGATCGCCCAGTAACGTACGCCAGTAGGCGCCTGATAGAGACGGAGACCAGATACAGTGCGCTGGTACGAGAGCTCTTAGGAATAATGCAGGCTGTTGACCACTTAGCGCCCTTTGCGTTCGGGTGATAGTTTAAACTACACACTGACCATAAGCCCCTGCAATGGGTGGGAAAGTTGAAGGATTCTTTGGCCAGGATTACGCGTTGGAATGAGTTATTGGGACAATACAATATGGAAATCACATATTACGCAGACAAAATAATGTGGTTAGCTGATTGATTATCATGAGCCATAACTGTGAACCCCTTAGAAGAAGAAAACAGGGAACCGTCAGGAGTGAGACAGTTTCTACGAGAATGGGCACTCAGAGAGAAAGATAAACAGAATGTAGCTGAGGAAGATAATGGGGAGAAATCTTCGTCCACAAAGCTCTGAGGAAGACCAATAGATATGGAGGAAGTT
>NW_027108600.1:20617-20918 GCF_000696795.3 Halyomorpha halys
GGCCTCAAAAATGCCCCAATAACCTTTCTGCGCCTAATGGACGAGTTTCTGAGAGGAATTGACGAATCAGTTTGTCAGATTTACATGGATGACCTCCTTGTGTTTAATACGAACGAGATTGAACACATGCGACACTTTAAAAGCGTGTTCCAGAGAATAAGACATTTTGGGCTCAAATGGTCGGGAGAAAAGTCGGCGCTGAGGCAGGAACAAATACAATTTCTGGGTCACACAATTTCTAAGGAGGGAGTTAAACCAGACCCGGATAAAGTTTCAGCAATCCAGAAAATGGCACTACCTA
>NW_027108600.1:24364-24714 GCF_000696795.3 Halyomorpha halys
ACACCGTTACGGGGTTTTCGCCGTTTGAGATCCTTTTCGGGCTTTGTGGAATCCGGCGGGACTTCAAGGGGACGGCGGGAGACGGTGATGTGATAAACAATAATCATGTCACTAGGAAAAAGCTATGGGAAAAAGTCCGGGGAAAATTGGAGAGGGAAAAAACCAGGAAAGTAGCTCGGGAGAATTTGAACCTCACAGATAGGATTGGAATGATTAAAATTGGGACAATTGCATATAGAAAATTGGGATCAAACTGGGGTAAGGAGATACAGAGATACGAGGGAACATTCAGGGTGATAGTAATAAGAGAACATAATATTATAACTATTGAGAGCATTAGAGAACCCAAA
>NW_027108600.1:25299-26563 GCF_000696795.3 Halyomorpha halys
GGATGATTTCGTGGGCAGAATCGTGACTAATTTGTAGACAATGTGCCACTTGGTCAATAGATACTCGTCATTCTTAGAGCACCAATTCACGTGAACGGTCAATGTTTTCTTTATTTGTGGCGGTAAACGGTCCTCCGCCTTCTTCATCATTTCATCATTTCTGAATTTTTCAATCCATTTGTAGACACTCCGTTGAGGTAAAACACTGTTCCCGTAATGTACCGAAAGACTTCCATGAATTTTTTTCCACTGATACCCTTCAGTTCACATAAAAACGGATCGCTAAACCTTGCTCTTCTTGGTGCAAATAGTGTAAAATGCAGGGTGAAACGCATAATAGTGTATGAGGAAAAGATAGTACGGGGGGTGCGGTCAAAATAAAACACAAATAAGTTGAAGTAACTTATTTATCGTGCTAACGTTTCGGACAGAATTTCTAGCCTTCATCAGGGCTGTTAGCTTGAAATCTTACCGCCAAGTCATTTAACAGTGCATCTTATATCGCATGTAATAGTGGTGGCTTTTGTGCTGTGTACGAAAGCATATAACTGGCTACATAGCAAAAAGCTTGCTCTGATTCTCTCTCGGTCCTTAATGGCTATGTATACATTAAATAAATCATGCAGAAAACCTTTCTTAAAAAGAAACTCAAACAAAACTTTTGATGATAATATTTTATAAATGCTGATAAAGTCTTTTAATATTAATGTTCCTTTCTTTTACCATTCGATTTATTAAAACCTATTCATTATATCTCCTATGTTTTTCTAATTTTTTCTTAGTTTATAAAAGTTTCAATCTGTAAGTATAATTTACTATATATGTCAATAATTCCCTTTAGTAATTGAACATGAAGTTTGAGATTTTTAACTAATTCATTCTCAAACAAAGATTTCTCTCTTTCTTTTTAACATTTTCGTGCAACACTCCCGTAAACAAGAAGCGGTTGAGAATCTGGACTATGTTTTCTTTTTTGTATACTACTGCATACAATATGAATAAAAATGTTTTAAAATCCTAAACATTTTGTAGAAACACACAATCATAAAATAATACTGTGTGGATCAAATGCTGGTATTGGATCTACAAACAAACAGTGTATATTCATACCTTTCACCAGCAATTGACTCTGAATCGTGTCGATCAAAGTGAATAACTTGACTATAGGCGATAGCAATATTATATCCTTTCAACCTTGTGTGCTGCTAGTAAATTTCTAATGCATCTTCTATAACATAAAGGAATTGCTTTATATATATATATA
>NW_027108600.1:31963-32382 GCF_000696795.3 Halyomorpha halys
AAGATCTAACACGTCTGAACACTGCTATAACATATTGGGTTCGGTACATCTTTTTATATACATTCAATCAGCTGATCTCCTCAGTCAACTGACATAAAAAAAAAGTTGACTAAGGCTGTAACTTATATATATACACATATAAGTTAAGTATTGGCGAACGCAAAATGTCAAAAAAGAGAAGAAGGAATAAGATGTAACACGTTTGAACTGCTGTAACATACTAACTTTATTGAGTTCGGTACATCTCTTTATATACATGCGATCAGCTGATCTCCTCAGTCAGCTGACATAGAAGTAGCAGCTGACTAAGGCTGTAACTCCCCCCCACCAGTTTACGAACAATCCTCGTAAACTTCAACTATACAATAAATTCATATAAAATACAATAACTATTTACAATAAAGGAAGCAAAAGATAGA
>NW_027108600.1:34702-35234 GCF_000696795.3 Halyomorpha halys
GATTCGGCTTATTAGTCGGTCACCCCCTTTAATGAAGTGCCTCAATTCTCCTATTTCTCCGGTAAACCGTTCAAGGTCTGAAACGGACTTCCTCAAGTCCCGGGCAGTTGCTGTGCGTACTTTTACCCACTCAAGTGTTGTAGACTCTTCTGGTAGTGGGGCAAGCTCCGGGGGTGGAGGAGTCACCTCCATGGGAGGTAAGTTCTGGCTCCTATTTTGATTCAAAGCTTCCAGGTTAAAAACCGCTTGTCTAAAGATCACGTTGCCATTAGCAGCCATTTTTTACAAAACAAAAATGAATGAGAATGAAAATTGAAGATGATAAAACCACAACAAAAATTCTTCTTAAAAGATGAAAAATTAATCCGGTATCTAAAGCTCCCGGGTTTCGGCACCAGTTAAGCAAAGTTGGCGGAAGAGAAGAAGGAATAAGATGTAACACGTGGGAACTGCTGTAACATACTAACTTTATTGGGTTCGGTATATATTTTTATATACATGCGATCAGCTGATCTCCTCAGTCAGCTGACAT
>NW_027108601.1:0-1205 GCF_000696795.3 Halyomorpha halys
AGAAAATACAAATAAAGAGATGTAAAAAGAAAAAAGAATACAAATCAAATGATGAGACAGAATGCATACCTATTTTGACGGCGGTCAAAACAAAAGTGACCGTTGGTATTGGGAGGAGTGGGGACGGCAGTTGTGCCACAATAACGAAAATAATTTGTAAAGTAACTTTACACTCATAAAGTAACTAGCACCCGGACCATATTCCTTTCATATTTATTTATGTTGTTCTTTGCTGACCGCACCTCCCGACAAACCTCTTCAAGCATTAATCTACGGTCAACTATCTACACCTCATTATGAAATACTTTATTGATCTATGTTGCCCAAATACATCAGGTTGCAAAATACACAGCATACTAATCAATCCGTAATCGGACATATATAAATTACATATAATTACGTGGTATAATAAAATAGAAAGAAAACGTTTTTTTTCCCCCTACAGTTACCTTTTACAATTAATGTCAGTCTATACACCAAATACAAATATTTGAACTCATTCCTTTTTTTCATTCCCCTTTCTGTTCCTTCAATTTCACCATTTCACAATTTTTAATTCACCCGATCAACAACAAATTCACCCTCCTAGAGTCTCTTCAGTGACCCGCTAAACAAATTCACTATTAGACGGTAATGTGAGATCAGACCATCAATAATAATCACATTTTTTTTCAAACCTCTTTATTTTTATATATGATTACAGAATACATTATAATATAATGCAATACATTATATATTTACAAATTTACATTGTATCTTCGTTTGCCGTATGGCATTATAAGATGAGCAAACATGGTCCCCTGAAGGCGGTTATACATTGGTGGCATTTCATGAAATAATTTTTTTTATTATTATTATTTATTTAATGTAATTGACAACTGTACAAAATAATACAATAGGTAAATATCTAGTATGTTTCATATATACTTGAAAATCTTGGGAAGGAACCACCCATTGGTGGTACTTCAAACATTAATTTAAATTAGAAGGTCCCATGACCATCTTCTTTTCAGACGCCTTGGAGGATTATCAGGGATTGTTAAGGATGAAAGATTAAGAATTAATGGGTTAGAATGGTTAAGGAGTTTGGAATGAAAAGACCCACATCTGTTTTGGGCCAAATCTGCAACGAATGGGATGTTAAGGTCTTTGTGAATGAGTTTATTTGTGACGTTATAAGGACCATCAAGGATTTTACGAAGGAT
>NW_027108602.1:0-6422 GCF_000696795.3 Halyomorpha halys
TAATACTGCTAGTGGCTACACAGCTAGAGGTAATTCTGCTAGTGGATACACAGCTAGAGATAATACTGCTAGTGGCTACACAGCTAGAGATAATACTGCTAGTGGCTACACAGCTAGAGGTAATTCTGCTAGTGGATACACAGCTAGAGATAATACTGCTAGTGGCTACACAGCTAGAGATAATACTGCTAGTGGCTACACAGCTAGAGGTAATACTGCTAGTGGCTACACAGCTAGAGGCAATACTGCTAGTGGTCATACGACTAGTGGTTAGTGAAGCTTTTAAGCAAACTTTCTTGTCACGTTATGAAATGTACCAGAAAAAAAAATAGATTTTTCGCACTTTTTTTTAAAAAGATTTTTGTCTATAACTCCAAAACTATGTGTTATCGAAAAGGTCATGCTTTACATAGTTAAATTATATAAAAGTTACTATTTACTTTGTTAGTAATTTTCAACTGTAGACCAAACAGGTAAGAAGCTAAAGCAAGTTCAAAATTGTCAGAGTTTGTTTAGTTTGTAAAACTTAGCGCTGTGTACTATATACAAATAAAAAGAGCATAATACATATCAAGTACTTTTATTTGTATAACTCCTCTATTAAAAGTTTTCTTGTCAAAAACAGAATTAAGGAGGTTTTATCATCATGTCAAAAACATATTTAATTATACTCGAACAAAAACTTTTTCCATTATTGTTTGGATTAGCAAAACAGGGTTTGTTTGTTTTGCCAAGTTTGAAGGCTTTATAATTAAAGCACTGGTTTAAACTGAAAAGAATTGTCTTTAATGTTAAGAGAAAAACTTTACTTAACAAGCTAAAAACAAATTTTCCTAAACCATTATTTCATGGAAGCTCACATGATACTGTCTTTGTGATCACTACATGTTGAGTAGGACGTCAACTGTGAATAGGTGGCGTTCCAAAGTCCTTGGTTAGAATAAAAAAAGTTGGAAAACCTACTGCTTATGCCAACCAGCCCCGGTCTTATAGTCGTTTCTTATATTAGCTTATAGTTGTGGGTTTTTTGTTTTAAATAGTTTATTTTATTATTTCTTTTTGTGAGTGTTTCTTTTTTTTACACGAAGTTATACGTTTATAGTCCTTATCTTTTATTTTATTAAAGCTTACATTTGGTATGACATTAGCATAATGCTTATATTATTTCAATAGTATTTTCAGAACTTGATATTTAATACTTACAAATCTGGTAATGTGATGTCCTTTTTAAATTTTGTATTATTCCCGAGTGTTTAAAACCCTCAAGTGAGATCATTTTATTTATTTCTCATCCCCTATGCTTACCTACAAACAATTTATGATTTTGTTTAAAAAAAAAATTTTTTTTCTAATTTATTTATTGTTATTTACAACTGTATACATATATACACATCAAGTAAATTTGTTGTAAGTGATATTATGACATGATACAAACATGTGGAGAATCTACCCATTGATAGAACTCCAAAAACACTTTTAAAGGAAGGGTAGTGAAGGAGAAGCCAGGTTAGTAACGAGTTGGTTTGGGTGGTTGGGAAGTTTATTATTGAAGGATTGGTATCTGGTTCTGGCCAAATCGGCAACATAGGGTACATTGAGATCCTGATGAATAATTTGATTTGTGACAAAGTAAGGAGTATTAAGGATTTTAGGAAGGATTTTGGACTGTAAGGATTGAATTCGAGAGGAATTAGATGGTTTAGTGGAGCCCCATAGCTCAATTCCGTATGTCCAGATAGGCCTTACAATAGTCATGTAGATCAGTCTTTTGAAATGGATTGAAAGTTTGGACCGTTTGTCTAGTAAATGTTGTAATGGTCGGAATCGACGAGCAGTTTCCTGTCTTTTCAGTCTTGTATGAGGATTCCATGTCATTCGTTTGTCCAGATTTAGTCCTAAGTAACGGATCTGCTCAACAGGAATAAGTGGGGTATTATTAAAAGATACTGTGGGACAAGACGAAGGTATACGACGAAGGGTAAATGTGATTTGGTGGGATTTATTGGAATTTGGATTGGAGGGATTGGGATACAATGGAAGGATCATTATTCACTGACAATAGGCAGGTGTCATCGGCATACGTGGTGAGAATAGTGGCAGGATGGGTTGGGATGTCAGCTGTAAACACTGTATAAAGGATAGGACCAAGGATACTACCCTGAGGTACATCAGCAGACTGAGGAAACAGAGATGAATAAGCGATGTTTTGATTTACTTGAAATAACCTGTCTGAGAGATAAGAACGGATAATGAGATAATACGTAGGGGGTAGGAATTTACGGATCTTGTATAGCAGTCCTGGGTGCCAGACTCGATCAAAAGCCTGTTCTACATCAAGAAAGACTCCCAAGCAATACATTCCGCGCTCCAATGAAGACGAGACTACATCAACCACACGCATTGCGCATTGAAATCCAAACTGGTGATCTGGGATTATTTGGTTGGAATCTAGGATGGGGTACAGGCGTTTTAAGATAAGTTTCTTAAGGATTTTTCCCATGATAGGTAACAGAGAGATAAGACGGTAAGAGGATGGGTGTCCTGGCGGCTTTCGAGGTTTGGGAATCATTTTCATTATGGATAATTTCCATGGGTCAGGAAAATATGTGGATCTGAGGACAGCATTGTAGATGTAGGTGAGGAATATTACAGATTTCGAGGAAGATGTTTTAGAACAGGGGATGTAATTAGGTCATAATCAGGAGCTTTGCGGGTTGGTAAATTCTGGATGATGTTGGATATCTCTGTTTCAACAAAATTTAAAAAAAAATTAAAATTCAATCTATCTTCTTGAATAAAACATTTTATAATTTGACGCAATGCGGGAAAATTTGTTTCAACTTCATTATTTTTGTTTTAAAGCAATTTAACGTTATCGTATAGTGACAACGCAGAATTAGCATAATAAGCTGCGACAAAATTTAAACTTAATCTCACGACACCTTCTCAGTTCTGAGGAAATTTATTCAACAAATCTACTTGCTTTCCTGAACTAGACCATTTTACAATAGTGGTCATGTATAAATGTTTCCGTATTTTAAATCAAATTTCACTTTTCCATGTTATCTGGAGTGTTATTGCTCCCTAGCGTGAAGCA
This sequence comes from Halyomorpha halys, assembly GCF_000696795.3. Classification (NCBI taxonomy): domain Eukaryota; kingdom Metazoa; phylum Arthropoda; class Insecta; order Hemiptera; family Pentatomidae; genus Halyomorpha; species Halyomorpha halys. The sequence continues at coordinate 3,098 of NW_027108602.1, forward strand.
ATGGGCCAACGATCTCACTCAGAAAAAAAACATGAGGTTGAATTATATTTTTTGTTGATTGTGACACGCAACTTGATATTAGACTTCCAACATTCAGTAAAAGTAATTATTGCAATGTTTTTTTCAAAACCTCCTAAAATTTGCTTTACTGATGGGGTATATTTATTTTAGAATATAAACGATCATTTATCTGAATTGCAAAGGTAATATTCAAAGATTTGCCATTTTTATTATTTTCTAGAAAAAAATAATTAATTATTTTTCGGTTTGTTTCCGATGAGATGAAAAGTATGCATTTATTTTTAAATATTTTAAATTAAATATGCTAAATTAAAAAAAAATCAAATTTCTAATATTTTTGAACTTATAATTTTCGTTCTAGATGTCTTTATGAGCATTTCATCTTTGTCCAAATTAAGTTCCCTCAAATAGGGATCACGAAGGAATATTTTGAAGAAGTTCTTATAATATGTTCAGTTGTATTTTTCCGACTTCTAATTTTTGATCTCAGCGAATTTACACATTCCTTCATCGATTTTTTTAAGAAGTAACAAAAAATTTATTTACTACGAAGTAATTTATTATAGTTGTTTATTTTTTAAGTGGGATTTATATTTAAAATATTAACTAGCAATGAGAGTGAACTAGGAAAAAAATCTCCTTAGAACCCCATGAAATCCATTATATAAAAATTTTAGAAGAATATACATTTTTTTTTCAGTTTGTAACAATTTTATTTTTATTTTTATGATTTTAGTAAAGGTTCTTTTTACCATTGACTACTTTCATTTCTTTTTTTGCTTTAATATCCCTGTCACTACACTTTATTTTAATTATTTGGTTTCATAAACAATACTTCAATAGAATAGGTCATTATTTATTAGGACTTTTTATATCATTAAAAAAAGGCCAAAACGTTACTCAAATGCTTATAATAAAATTGTCACAAATAAAAACGGGAAGGATAAACTTACGATCATCTTTTTTTTATAATTGTAAAATCATTAATTTTACTTCCATATGTTTAGTAATACACTTTGAAATTATAATTCTTTCACGTAGCTCAGCTCAAGATTGCACTGTGGCTACATTTTTCCTTTATAAAGGTCAGCTATTATAAATTTATTCTTATTGGGAATCAATCTTAGCCGGCGGTTTAGTAAAAGGAAAATTGTCTTGAAAGACCTTTTGCTGGGGCTTTTCAATTTTCCGGATCGTAAATTTTCCAGCAATCGCCTTTTTGAAAAGCGTTTCATTCTTTTTTTCCACCTTCCTCTTTATTACTCTTTATCGACTATGCATTCACCTGGGAATCTTAAAACACCTCTAACTAATTCAGAGATCGTTCGAGTTAATTAATCATACAGACGAAGCAATGTCGAAATTTCATCCCAATAATTAATTTCGAACTTTTACTATTTTCTTATAATTATTTATTTATTGAAAATTTCATTTAAAAACATGGTTTTCTGAATACCGTACTTAATTAAATTATATAAATCAGCTAATGTTTCAGTTTTTCTCGTTTTATTCTTATATGTCTTAAAAATAACTGTATGAAACGTTGAACTCATCTAATCTATACAAAATTTAAAAAAAAAACACTATTATTCTATACATTAATCTCAACAGGAGGATTTTATAATGTTGTAGGGTATAGTGAAATTACTCTCCTTGTGTGTTGCCCTTTATTTTTAAAATATTCATTAAATCTCAACGTTTCAGGGCCATTGTCTCATCATTAGATGAACTGCTGTATATATTACATTTCTTTTCAATTATTACTTAGGTTGATATAACTACTGATGAATTTATTATTATTTTATTTTTATACCAGATCGGGTATAAATCAAAATTTGGTTGATAACTTACTTGGTTGAAATAACTTATATTATATATATTTTTTAACAGTTGATTATGAGGGGGTATAGTCGTACAAATGACACCCCTAACTATATAAAATGTTCTTATTAAGAGAAAAAACAATAATAATAAGATAAATAGATAAGAATAATGCTTCTTAATAAAGGAGGAAAGTAAAATTAATAACAAAAAATAATGATATTGGTACACTTAAATAAAACAAACAATTGTCTTCTATTAGTAAACTCTAAACTACTGATGAGATTGATTATAATTACCTATCATTATTGCATTCTGTTCATCTATATTACATGGTACCATAGTAAAATCACATAAGAGAAAAAAAAAACCCACTAAAAATAGTTTTAAAAATAATTCGATATAAACCGTGGCTTTAGGAACCATTAGTTAAAAAAAGAATCCGATATGAATTTGTTTTAAACTTTTTTTACTATCGAAATCCGTAAAAAAAAAAAAAAAATGGTACTCTATCTTACTGGTAATTCTAGAATTAAAAGAGTTGGATGAAAATTAGATCAGATTAGAAACTTAGCAATACTCTCAAAAGATGACTGCATGCCTCTGTTAAGACTTTTTTTATTTTAATTTATTTATTGATATTTACAACTGTACATAAATACATCAAGTAAATTTGAGCAAATCATAATGGTATGGTACAAGCATGTAGAGAAACTACCCAATGGTAGCACTCTAAAAACCTTTTTACAATATAAGGTCTCGAGGCTATTTTCTTTTCAAACGCCTCGGAAAATGAAAATTTTAAAAAAAGTCGTGGTTTTTGGTGGTGATTACCTACAATACCATAATACCATGATAAATTATATAAGATATACATACTGTATACTATCCATTGATTTTAAAGTTAATCTGCAATAATTTCAAAGTTATACTTACCCGGATAAATTAAAAATAAAATTTGCCTCTCCTCTCAATAATTGAGATTCCCTGGCAAAGCCGCCGACTATTTCTGAAGAGGAACGGGGTATATATTTTAATTCGGCAAGCTCCAAAGAGTAAGCCCTTGTTGAAATTACGAACGGATCTAAAGCAGCCCTAATCAGAGAAAACACTGCTTGGAGGCTCTCTTTGATCCTTGAGCCACCTCTGCTTTCCAGCTAGCTCGTACTTTTTCTATGAAGGCTAATCTACACTGCTTTAATAAAAACTGCCTTCAACCATCAGCTACTTTCCTCAAACTGAAAGGCGTTTATTTTTTTCAAAAGAGTTACAAAGCAAACGTTGAACAAATTTTGTATACCTCACCAGTTACAAGTAATCGCTTCTACAATGAGTTGGTAATTCAAAATAACCGTAAATAACACCGAGACAATGCAGGTATTATTATGTAAAATTTACATAAATACATAAATGGCTGTGTAACAACAGCCTGAAGATGGGGGAAATCTCCCGAAACGTTGCTGTATGATATGAAATAAACTAT
>NW_027108603.1:0-7833 GCF_000696795.3 Halyomorpha halys
GCGCTTTAATCCTAAATCGTATTTTTCTCTTTACGATCATCCTATGCTACCAAAAATGAATCTGTTTGCGCTGACTTGTTTGATTTGCTTGTGGTCAAGTGCCTATAAGCTCACTTTTATTGATTTACAAATAATAACAAAGATAAATTTTTTAAATCCCAAAATAATTACAACATGAACCAATTTCAGTAACTTCTATGGGGTTCTAGATGGTAAATCCGTTTACAGATGGGAAATTTATTATTCCGTATTCAAATGAGAAGAAAAGTAAATTACCCCCGAAAGTGCTGCCATCTCTTGAAAAAAAATCTTACTAAAAATCGGTACATTTAGCCTTAAGAACAAAGAGTTAAAAAGTTAAAATTGAATGTTTTTCTTTAGTAATACCGAAGGGGATAACTGGAAATGGCATGTTGCAAAATACCAAAAAAGAGACATTACACCTGCCAGTTATGAAGTAAGTCATAGCATCCGTTCTGGGCAAAACCAGATTAAGGTTGGTGCACTGCCAAAGGACCACGTATTGGACAAAAGGCCCCTGTTTCAGATAGAAAAGAGATATTTTAAACTATATTCGTCTCATGAATTATATCTTTTACTTTTTGTTTTGATCCTCGTCCAACGCAAACAGACCATTTCATAAAATCGTTTCCTCGGATCTCTTAATCATTCCAATTTGCAGAATTTTCCTCTTAGCGTTGAAATTATAAATACTTTGAAAGGTTCATGATTAACAATGAAACTACTTGGATTTTTGTCAAGTGTTCAATGGCGATAATGCTACAATTGTCAGTTATACGTAGTCAGCATTGTTCTCAGATGCTAATAGGAATGGAGAGAGGGAGGAGATTACTTATGTGTAAATATGTTCGTTTACTAGTTCCAATAAAAAAAAACCTTTGAAATCGACCAAGAAAAAAAATAAATAACGCTCCCAACAATGTCAAAATACTTAGCATTAAGCAATAGAAAAAAAATCAATAAACTCTTTTCAATAATTTTAAGATAAATTGAATCCTAAAATCTTAAAAATGGCTGTCCAAGGCTTTCTTTAGCATTTTTTATTCAGATTAGGCACCAAATCCAAAGAACGCCCCAGGATGATCCTCTTAACTCGTCCTTACCATCAGAAGTTCAAAATGGCGGCCACTTTTAGGTTTTAATGAGGGAAGATATAATATTTTGAATCACTATCGGAAACATCATAGATTCTTGTATGGTAGGGTTTCGCTGTTTACCAAATCATAACGCACCGAACTGTTTGTTTAAGGAATAAATTCCGATTTAAAACAATAAATAATTAAAATGGGGAAACTTTATTTATGGATAATTAAAAAAGCATACACTTGAAGACAATTTGTGCAGTTATTTGAAGAGTAATTGAATTTCCAACAAACTTTAAAAAAATCCAAATAGACCCATTAAAAACAAAGTATAAACCAATTGTGGGACCTTTTGGCATATTCACTGTAATTGATGTAGGAAAAAGAAACGAAACCTTCTCTTAAAATTTTTGTTGTTACGTTTCAAAAAATTTTAAATACATATTATGTATGCATAACTCAAATGGACTAAAGGTGTTATTTGAAAAGTAATTAAATTCTCTACAAAAAATTTATAGAAATTAAACAAATGAATTGCTTATAAAATCATGGAAATCGGACGATTATTAGAAAAGATAGAGCATGTAGAAGAACACCATGTGATATAACGCCTTCAGGTCAGAGGATCTGGTTTTATTGTTCTTGTTAATGAGCTCCACGTGGGTTACACTGCCCTATCTGGACTTGTCTTTTTGTGCCATCTTTGTTAATGTAACAACGGATAATATTTAATCAGCTGAATGATTAACCGAGATGATGATGAGTTACGTTGAGGAGAGCGTAGGAAAATCATCCAATAATCGATGACTCCAAATCGATAAGCAGGTCGAAACGAGATTCGATAGCCTCCTTCTAATCCAACCACAGATTTACAACTCCATGATTTTTTCTTTTCTTTTCAGGTTCGTTTGGCTCAGTTACTAACCTGTTCTTCAGGGTGACTAAGAGGGCCTTCCCAGAAGGAAACACCGCCACAAAATTAATGGTAACTACTGTCCTTTTTTTTTTTTTTTTTTTTAAAGAATCTTCTTTAGCCTTTTTTTGCTCTTCAGAATTTTGGCTTATAGCCGCCCAGTACGTGTTCTAGGAAATTCAAATTAATATGTTTCTGGAACAGCAATTTAACCGTTACAAACCATCTGGTCATAAATTTCTTGAGGTTCAAACTATGATTTTAATTTCTAATGTGTAATCTCTATATATTTATTTTTATTTAGTTCACTTATATAAATCATGAAAATATATTATTGATGAGTTAAAATCGATCGAGCCAATGAAAAATAATTATTTTATCTAATTTAAATCTAAAATAGTTAAAGAAAATTTTAAAGTTATCGAAAATGTTCACAAATTTGTAATTAAAACAGATACTGCATATCTCCAAGCTAGATTGGGGAAGAATAAATCTTCTGAAAGATTTTGCAGACTACCTAATTGCTAACCGGACGTGTAGAGAAGGCCTCAGGCGGTCCAACTAATAACCCAGAAGGAATTCCGACTCGCACAGCGGGGTACTCCCCACAGGAAATACCACGCCACATCCTGGCCGTCGTCAAGGAAGCACTTGGAACTTCTGTAAGGAACATCCGATCAGCTTGACTACAACAGGCTGTGGAAGTGCTTCGGCATACCGGAGTCACATGTGCTAATTATGACCGTACAAACTCATTAGCCTTCATCAGTCAGAGCAAGTATATTTGAAGGATTAGTTTAGTATCCAAAGGATAGTCTCATCTTGTGATTATTAAAATTTAATTAGGACGACCTTCAAATTATTTATGTTGTATTTCGTGTTATACTCCTTACAGATTTACAGTGCAGCCAAAAAAAAAGTGAAAGTATCAGTCCATAAATCAAAATTATTGGGCTTGTTGAAAACATGGTACTATTTTTTTTTATCGATAATAACTCTACTTATTAATATATATTACAATCTGTCACATACTTGAGCAATGAGCAACAGAGATAATTAGACCAATTTACACCAAAAATTTAAAAAACTTAATAATAAGTAATATAAAATAGAATAAAATTTCTAAATGTATATAAACAGAAAAATAAATAAATCAAATGAACATAATCAAAGTAAAATAAATTATATACAATATTTACAATCTCGACCTGAGTATTCCACTCTATCCCCCACGTATGAGGGGTACAGCAGGACCCTTCGAGATCCCAGCGCAACCCTTTCACCGCGTCACTGGTAATGAGCCAGTGAAGGCTGAGTAAATGCGCTAACGCCGCAATCACTCTATATGATTGGGGCATCTGGTCATTCCTAGAGCTCCAATTGTCGATTTTATTTTACAAAAGGTCTCTTGGCCACTGCCGTTTCAACCTCCGTGGTGAATTATAGGGATGGGTGGAACTGAATTAGGATTGAACCGAAGGATTAAGGTGATTAGAAAGGTTTATATGAAATTTTGAGATTTTGGTTGGCATGAGATCAAAGACAAAAGGGACATGAAGGTCATGGTGTAGTGTTCTGTTGGAAACGTAATAGGGTGCATTGATTATGGTTCTAAATATTTTGGATTGAAAGGATTGGATACGTTCGATGTTCGAAGGTTTAGCTGTCCCCAAAGTTCAAGTCCGTAGGTCCAGATAGGTCTGAGGATATTTTTATAAATTAGTAGTTTGTTTTCTATCGAGAGATTAGAGGTCCTGCTGAGTAGTCGACGAACTGCTATTAGCATTCGTACTTTGAATGCATGGGCATTTGTAAATCTTTTACATAGAAAGGAGCTGTCTTGATCTTACCCCATAAAAGAAGAGATGCGACTCACTGTATATCGATCACTATATCTCCAAAACGACAATGCCTTTGAAGCTGAAATGATTAATAGTAGTTCTCTTTATCATGTACATGTGCAGTAAGGCTGGGGTCAGAAAAACAACCGGTTAAAAAAAATTCTAAAACTTAAAAATAGAAATTTTATTTATTTATTATAGATCAGCATAACGTCCTTGGTATGTCCTAACAATCTTTTTTTTTCATTTTTCTCTTAAAATACATGTATGAAATATATGTATATAGATATGTATTTAAGAGATATCAGATATCCTAATCAGGATTTTTGGATAAGGTTAAATTTGAACACTGACGAAGGTCACTCTACAACCAGATCTGATAATATTATTCACGCTGTTATTTCTTACTTAACATCTAAGTTATTTTTACAGCCTTAACTTATCTTATAAATTTACCCAAAATTTCTTTTATTGAGTTTGAATTAATAGCAATAGATGAATACAAGAGATCTTTTATATAATTAGGAGAGATTTCTCCCATTCAAATTTCATTTCCTAATCTGAAATAATTAAACCGCAAACAAATGATATAAGAGCTTTTCCTCGTAAAGCGCGAGACACTCAGAGATTTTTTCTCAAAAGAAAATGCAAGACATAATTTTCATTAATTAAGATGATAACTACTTATGTGTAAATTATAAATGTTTATATTATTTACATTAATATATACATATGTATCGACTCTTTAATAAATCATATATTACATTAATAATATATAATATAACTAAAGTTCTTTATATTTTTTCCGACACCTTCAATGGAGAAATCGCCTTTATAGCTTACTTTATTTGTCAAATACTGAGATATAAGATTAACAAATCAATAACACTAAGCTCTCATATGAAGAATAGCCATTCGGAAGAAGACCATACATTTTTATAATATTTTAGAAACATTTATGTATGTATGAGATGTATTACATACAAATAATATGTAATATATACATATGTAGGACAGAGGCAAACGACAGCGAGGTTGGAGTGCCCAAGGTCCCGTTGCGTAAGAGAGACGAGCCCCCGGCGTGCCCCCAGCCTTATCTCATTCACTCAACCTGCCAACGGATCCTTGTAGCACATGAGCCGGCCTGAAAAAAAGTCAGTTAAGTCACCCCAATTTTTGATTACTTTAATGAAAATTATGTATAATTACTAGTCGAAAGTATTGAGTCAATCAAGTATAGATAGAGGAAATAAAAAATGTCTGTTTTAAAAGCGTTAAAAAAATTGATTTTTCATTCACAATACAAGGAGATCTCTACCTTTAAAACCACAAATACTAGAAAACCTAAGAGAAAACCACATAAAGTAAGGCGAGTTTACTAAAATATGAGACATAATAGAGCTATTTAAGTTTAATAGTTCCCGAGATATGTTTTTTTTAAAAAAGCAACATTTCACAAGAAATGCACTGACAAATCAGTAGTGTATTTATTTTGAGAAATCTATCATCTCAAAAACCATTCGACATATAAATGTCTATTAACACTCAAATAAAAGCTAATTTAATGTACTAGAAAGTAGTTCATGACGTTTATCTTCATATGACTAGTAGTTTTCATGATATTTGACAAAATTTTATCCGAACAACTATAAATTAACAATTTGTGTACTTATTTTGTCAAATATCATAAAAACTACTACTACTACAGAGATAAACGTTGTAAACTTTAGATAACACTAAGATTAGCTTTAATTAGAGTATTAATAGGCATTATTACGCCGAATGGTTTTTGAGTGAATGTATTTTGAGAAATCTATATCTTGATTTCTCAAAATACATTCACTAACTACCGATTTTCAGTGCATTTCTTATGAAATACTTTAAAAAACTACATCTCGGCAGTGGTGTTCTCTTAAGTTTTCTAGTGTTTTTGGTAGTTTTAAAATTATAAGGTTTCGAATGAAAAATTAATTTTTTTTTAACGTTGTGAAGCAGCCTCCACCCCCCCCCCAACTATACTTGGCAAATTCATCAATTTTGACTAGTAATTATACATAGTCTTCATTAAAGTAATAAAAAATTGGGGTGAAATAACTGCTTTTCTCCCCTCTTAGGCTCTTGTACCATTGGACATAGTGCAGGTAAAATATGACTTATATAAAAAAGCACAATAAATCCGTTGATTAAACTTCATTAAGCATTCGTTTATTATAAGATTGAAAAATCAAAATGACCTCAGTGATTGAAAAGCCCAAAATTATTGTAAAATAAATAAATTAAATAGCAGTTTTGGTATAACGTATGAATATTTCTAGGTATTTTTGGCACTAAATTTATTGGAAGCAAAAGCAAGACCTAAGATCACATTGTATTATAAAGGGAAATTCACATATTGATAAAATTAAAAATGCATTTTTTCCAGCTTTTTGCTATGATTAAGAAAAGTAAATTTCTTCGAAGAAACGTTTTAATTCTGTCTATAATTAAAGTAAACAAATTCGATTAGATTTTATTTTAGACTAATCTGCGATGTAACTATATTGCTATAAAATAGTACAGACATTAAAATTAACAGGATTAAAATTTTCGTTCAAGAGCTTTTTCAGGAAAACCTTACAGATATTTTGTTCTCAACGATTCCAGATATTATTGAAATGGTGAATTCGAATTTTAGGTTTTCCACCTCGCTAGTAGGCGGTTTCACCACGAAAAGAAAATCATTAAAACCCACACATCTTAACATAAAACCCAAAACATAATAGAATTATCCTTCTAACACAATATGAAAACTATGATAGTAAAAAAAAACAAAACAAGTTATTTAAGTTTGAGTCATGAAAAATATATCTCATGAACCATAAGACGAACAGATATATACTAATTTAAAAATTAAATAATAATTTATAGTATATATTTATGTATAGTTGACCGTAAAAATTGATATATAGGGAGATTGTTTTTTATTCTTTTGTATCTTTTTATTTTTATTTCTATCATTTTATCTTAACATAGTTTCATTTTGTATCTTTTTAGCCCTGATGAAGCCCTGCAAAGTGGGGCGAAACGTCGGAAAATAAATAGTTGTAAACTATTTTTGTTTTACTATTGACCGCAACCCCGCAATCTCCCTATATAATAATTTATAGTACATTTAACTAGTTTTAATTTGAGCTTGTAGACATCTGAACGAGTTTTATAGTTCTTGATATATTTTTTGTAATCAAAATTTTTGACCAAACAACTATAAATCAACATTTTGTGATTTTATTGTTGCTAATATCATGTAAACTACTACTCCTACGAAAATAAGCGCCATAAATTTCTTTATAGTACATTAAACGAGTTTTAATTTGAGTGCTAATAGACATCTTTTACGTCCTATGGTTTCTGCAATAAAATGTTTCAAAACTCAAACTTATTGTCTGAATAAAATCAATTTATTTTAGGAAACATCATGAAAACTATTATTCCTACGAAGGTAAAGGTCATAAACTACATTATAGTTCATTAAACTAGCTTAAATTTGAGTGCTAATATACATCTATATGTCACATAGTTCCTGAGATATACAATTCTCAAAATAAATTAACACCTAATCTTTCAGTAGATTTTTAAGAAATGTTGCTTTTTAAAAAGCTATATCTCGAAAACTATTGGACGTAAATAGCTCTATTAGGGCTCATATTTTAGAAAATTTTCTCTCCTTTAAATAATGCTCTTTTAGATTTTTTGATGTTGTTAGATTTTATGATATAGAGCTCCGAATGAAAAATTAATGTTTTGTAAGAGTGTGCGCATGCGCTAGTTAGCAAATGAACATATGCTACTTCGTGTCCCACAATAGACTATTTTTCCAGTGAACTAAAATAAAAACGGTAGTGAAAAAACAGTGTCAGTGAGATAATAAGTGATACTGCTCACATGAGAGCTAAAATATAGGTGAGTTGTCGCTTATTTATTAACTTTAAGTGAATTG
>NW_027108603.1:8538-9759 GCF_000696795.3 Halyomorpha halys
TAGTATGTATGAGATCATTTATCAATATTACCTATTGCCCACAACTGTGTGGCAGATTGTAATATCTATCAATAAATAAATCTAATTAAAAAAAAAAAAAAAAATGTTTTGTAAAGTTTTGAAACAGCCGCCATTTTTTATTCCCGCTACCTATACTTGGCAGACTCATCAGTTTTGACAGTAATTATACATAGTTTTCATTAAAGTAATCAAAAATTTGGGTGAAATAACTGCCTTTTTTCTCCTCACTGGCTCATGTACTATAAGCTATACACATATACACAAGTCCATACAATGTAGCAGCAGTGTAGACGAACGACTGGTACACATTTTTAAAAATTTACCGATAAAATGAGGTATCTAAAACTTATTCTAAACTAATAGTCATATTTTCTCCACCTTATGCGAGGTATTAACTACTTCTTATTTAAAAAAAGATAAAATGGTGTGATACTGCTCTTTTCTAATACCACATTATATGTTTTAATAAGATAGAAACTAATTATTACCACACTGTGTCTGAAGTACAACACCATTAACAAGTATTATTAAATAACAATAACTTTTTAAAATAATTTTATCGCTTTAATATAAATATATATTTTTACATAGAATTTTGCTGTAGTAATAAGTAGTTTATAGGCCGGAAGTTTACTTTACGTCTTATTTGCAATATAGTTGTCTTCAGTGGTTGTTTCCCTCTGTTCGAGGACTATCCCTGAATTCCTTTAGCTCCTGGCGCAGGTTATTGGTAGGCCTTCAACGTACGGAGTTAAACAGTAAATGGTTCTCCAGGAACCCTGTCAGGCTGGAGAACGAACATGAGGCTCTTCAGTTCCGGTCACGTATTGTCCGTAATAGCATTAAGGATTAAAAATTCAATCAACCCTCAACGCGAAATTTGAATATGTTGGACAGTTTTTTTATTTATTTATTTTTTTAAATAACTTTATTGAAATTTACAACTGTATATTACACAATACATTTAGTAAATATGATCTTAGTTAAAATGGAATGTTATAGGCATGTAGAGCAACTACCCACTGGTAGCACTCTAATGACATTTTACATTAGCTGGTCTCCTGGCCATCTTCTTTTCAGGCGCCTCGAAGGATTGTCAGGAATGGAAGAGGATGCAATGTTAGAAACTAGGGGGTTTGAGTGGTTAGGGAGTTTATAATGGAAGGAGTGATATCTGGTTCGGGCTAGATCGGTTACATA
>NW_027108603.1:10179-16067 GCF_000696795.3 Halyomorpha halys
ACCAATCTTCGAGGGCTGTGATATGGGATTGGAGATTTTGGGATACAATTAATGGGTTATTCCTCAAAAATTTTAAATTGAACACTTCAAATTTGACCGGAATATGAGTGAAGCATGAGGAATCGGCCAATATTGAACATTCATGTTGTATAGTTGATAAAATTTGGTTCATAAATTAGAAAAGACTACTGTTTGTCTTTGCTATATTTTATGGGTTTAATTAAATCTATATTTATAGGTAAATAAGATACAATAATTGAATTTTTATTATTATTTTTTTATATAAGAGTTTGTTTTTCGACTCATAGGGTTTATCTATCCAATAAAAATGGTGAAGAAGCAATACTGCCCTATATATATTTTGGGATTGGAGAGTTTCGGAAACAAGTAATGGGTTGTGTTGGACACAGTTAAAATTATTTGTATACTTTTTATTTCAAATCATTCTTTCAGTGTAACAGTCATTTTAGTACCCATTTAATTATTTATATGGATTATAAAACATAAAAATAAATAAATAAAGTAGTTTAGAACATCAAAATGTAAGACAAATAAATCTAGATAAAATCATTGGGGGGCGTAGAGGGAGGTGGAGGGAAGAGGAGAACGGTCAGGAGTGAAGAACACTAATAAGTGGTACTTGTGCCGTTTCGGTTTGAATTTCAGGTCTTCTTTAGGGCTACAACAAGGATAAAATAAAAATAAAACAGTGAAAGAAGAGGAATATGAAAAACAACAATGTAAAAATCTGACTGTACATTTATATAAATAATACAAATTAAAATCTCTTCGAGAAGTAAGAATAAAAGCTTTAAAAATATATTGTAAATTGATTATATAGTTTTCTTTCTCACTTACTTTAATTGTTATTATAAATATATATTCACTAGCTTAATTTTTTTTTTTTTTGAGACTAACCAACTGAGCTACGGCCCAATTCCTATTCCTAGTACGCTCACGGCAGACTCATGCCATCATTGACGACACCGCCTTCAGCGGACCCGGCAGCTTATCTTATAATGGCACACTGGCAATCCAAGATATCTATTTGTCTGTATATATACTTTTCCTTCTGTTTGTATATATTTATTGATTTTAATAATTTCTAGGTCAGAAAAAAAAAAAAAAAATTTATATTTTTCATTAAATTAAAAATTAAAATCTGAACCGGTTGTAGCGGTCATGAAGGGTCAGGGGTTCAGTACTTTGTAAGGATGTACTGTTACTAGATCAACGGTTGAGCAAGGAGGTGATTTAGTCAGAATCATGCTCGACCGCCAGATTTTAACCCAATTTGAGAGGCTGGGTGGACCCCAGAACCTACAGGAGTTGACTTATATTTTTTCTTTTAAATAATTGCGATCATATAAAATTTCGAATTCGAGTTTGCGACGACAATATACATTTTTGAGATCCTCTAAGTCAACGAAATCAAATCTCACAACAAGGTCTATGTATGTGTGTGTGTGTGTGTGTGTGTGTGTGTGTGATCAGTTCAAAAAACGTAAATTATGAAACTGACATATCTAAGGCGGGTATAAGCCAGGGTTGTACACAGCTTTTTCGATTATATTGACAAACTAGAAGTGCCATTTTATAGAATCGATTTTTTACATTTTTCTATATTTCTCGATAACGCCTAAAACGATTTTAATTAAACCCAATATGGCAATGTAAAATCAAGTGTTCTTTAATATCAGGTAGGTCCTATATCCTTATTGATATAGTTTGACAGAGCTAAAGCGCAAAGTTTTCAAAAAGCTTCCCCCTAACTACCTATGCCTTTGTTTATTTGAAATAATTTTCCATCTCATACTTTTATATGCAATAAAAAATGGATAAGTATAAATTATGGAAGGATTTGATAATTAATTCAAGGGGATGATGTGAAAAATATGATTTTCAGCTTAAAAACACATTTCCGGAAAAAAAAAAGTTGTAATAAAGACTTATTATATACTGTTGGAAAGCCGAAGATTTTAGAAAATAGAATTTTCAAAATCGAAAGTTGTAGGAAGTGATAGAAAAAACTCCTAAAGAAAACATGAGTTTGAAGTTAAACTGGCGGACGCACGCACATTGGATTAATTCTTAATTCTTGTCACCACACTGGTAAATATATTTTTTTTATTTAACATAACCTATACGTATATTCGGGTCTTCGGAATTTCAGTTGACAGGATGACTGACTCCATAATATTTTCCACATAGATTCTGTAATAATTTAGCATTAAATAAATACTTCAGGCACGATGTAAATTTTGATTAAATTGTTAAATTTTTATTCATATCAGTTGTATGTTATTTCAATCTGATAGCCCTGACGAAGCCCTGCAATCAGAGGCGAAACGTTGGTAACCAATAAAAAATTTTTCTTTTACTATTTTGATACCTTTATTGACAGTCATCCCGACTATCTTTCTAGCAGTTATATATTTACATTTCTGTCATATTTGTGCAACGGGAAATATTATTGAAAGTACTTTCCAAAGTAGGAGGAAGTATTGTCAGAGGGAATAATTTAGGAATATCTGTTTTGAAACGAGCGAGGATTAATTTAACACAAAGTAACATAGCAAGCGAAAGTTAAGTGATGTACGCTCCAGATTTTTATTTCTGTAGATTTCCTAAAGGAAACTGTAGGGAAGAAAATGTTTTTATTTATAAGTGATAATATTTTCCGTAATATTTTTTATTATTATCCCTCCCTCCCTCCCTTTCAAGATTCATTTCTGGAGGCCTCCACGAAATTAATATCAACAGTCCAGATGGGAATGGAACCCACAACCTTTTGTGTGTGACCTAGTGCTCAGCCACTAGGTCCAAAAAAAATATATATATCTTAATAATCTAGTTTAAAAACAGTTAATTGCAAAATGGAACTATTGAAAATGCACCAGGCTGGTTTTGGGATTGAATCTCCATTACTTTTCCAAAGTAAATCATAAAAAAAGAAAGAAAACTATATGAATTCCAGATAAAATAAAATAATTTTTCTTTCTTGCAATGAAAACTGTTTTTATTAAGTAGTTTTGTATTCTGTCTCAGTCAAGGGTACAGGTAATAGATATACAAGAGAGTACATTCACGCCATTTTTATGGGGATATAAATAAATAAAAAAATTATAAATAATAATAAATAGAAAAAAACTATATCATATTTCAGGTTAAATGAAATAAAACAACATCAAAAATATAACCAAGATTATATGTACAGTAATAATGATAATCATGAATCATAATAGTAGAAACATAGCGAAACCGAAGGTTCCTATCTCCAATACTTCTGTACATTAGAGACGCCCGCTTAGTTATGCCCCTTCATAACCAAATCTACTTAATCAGTCTTAACGTAATCCTCCCATCTACATTCGGTCTATTCCTCAAAATTTACCCTTTGGCTCAGTGTTAAAACTATAGGGATCCGCTCGTTACTAAGTCCCACAATCTTACTCGCCCAGTAAGTAGCCATCTTATCCACCGCTATGATATAACCCGGATTGTATTTACTGGGCTCAGTTCCCTCAATTCAGGCTTTTAAATTCTTCAGCTAACCCATCCATTTTGCGTTCCGAATATTTTACGTAATACTTTTTTTTCAAAAACGTCAAGTCGCTGTTCTTCCCTTAGTGCAAGAGGCCACATTAGAATAGAGGATAGAATAATAGTTTTGTAAATTATAACTTTTAAGTTTTTTGACAGATTGCGCTAGCTTTACAATTTCGAAATTAAAAAATAATTACCTCGCTTTTATTTTCGCATTAGTTTTGTTTTTTCTAGTTTCTGTAAAGCCTAAATACTTAAACCTATCTACTTGTTGGAATCTATTTCCTAATATTAACTATCACCCAAAATTGCTACAATTTTTATTGCTAACTACATGTTTTGATTTATCCTTGATTATTTCGAGACCTAGTTCCTTACTAGAGTTTACCAGCGTAGTTGTATATAGTTTTATAATTTAAAATAAATAAAAGAATTACTCAGTTATAAATAAACAAAAAAATAAATGTATTACGCACAAGGTTAAATAAAGTTAAATAAGCACTTAAACTCGCTCTTTAAGTTTAAACATTAATAAATTAAAATATTAAAATGAAGAAATGTAATACAAATAAGACAAAAGAATATGCAATAAAATAGATAAAAGATAAGATGTGATAATAATCATAAGTTCATATATGGCAATATTAATTGTGACTATGACGTCATATATTGGTCATGCACGAACATAACTTATAATATATAAGCTTATAATTATCATGTCTTAATATTTACTGTTTTTTTTTTTAAATATATAATTTTATTTCTTTATTTTGCTATTTTCACTTAAGATTGAGTGCCGTTGCAGTTCTTATAAGACGTAAACCTTTAAGAGTTTCAGAAACTCATGTCCAGATTTCTTTGTTTTGTTCTTTAGAATTTTTATATTTCTTTTTGATTAGTTCAAGAATGTAGATTTCGGGAGAAAAAATAACTGACCTAGTCTATAGAGAGGAGGTGAGAAGACCCGACAGAGGACACTGGAAGCAGTTGGAACAGGTTAGGGCGGATTCCGCACATTTCCAGCTGACTCTGGCAATATAAATCAAGGCCTGAGTTCATTGAGACCGCTCATTATCGATATATCTCGACTTCTCACTTTTATAAATAAGCACTGCCTCCTTGATGAGAAGATTACCAAATGTATCGATCAAAGTTACCCTGGAGTTGGTTAGAATAAATTAAAAGAAAAGTATCAAGCCATAATTTATTATAAGATATTTAAACGTATAAATACATTAGTTAATCTTCTTCCCAAGGCTTCCATAATTGATGTCCGCTATTAATTTTTTTTAGGTATTATTTTTTTTAAGGAGGAATACCTAGGGGGAAATGCTTTATTTGGTAAAGCTGCCCAAACACAGGGTTGCTAGAACACACAGCAAACTTACCAATCCATGATTGGATATGTGTAAGTAACAGTCAGCTGTTACTGACACTGCCCATATCATATTCGAATGTATATATATTTAGAGGATATGGTCAGCAAACATCAAAGGCCCCCAACCTCCAACTATTTTAACAGAATTATCACAGAATGGACACATCAAACCTCAGCTAAGTATTTCACTGTATACCTTAAATGATTTATGTAACACATAAATAATAAAATTTACTAACTAATTCATGTTTTATTTTCTGTTTCAGAGGGATCGGAAAAAAAAAAAAATAAAAATAAAGTTAGTCCTGTTTTGTCATTCACAGAGTGTTCTTCTTACTTACACATATCTTTTTCCTTTTTTTTATTTTTTTTTTTATTAAGTCTCTTCCCGCTGTCACATTACTTGTATAAACACTACCATATGTTAATAATGATACAAAAATTCTTTTTTCAAACAATAATCAACTAAATCCAAAATATTTCAAATATGATTTTGTTAAAAAATTAATTTTATTATTTCTTATGTATTTTTTAAAATAAAATTATGGAAATATTACTCTTGTCCCAACGAACGGTTTTTTCAATTCTAAAACTTGTTCTGTGCACGTAACCATCAATTTTTACTTTCACTTATATATCGAAAAAATTTCGAATTCGATTTTTCGACGGAAATATTTCGAGGTCCTATGAGTCCTAAAAACTTCTTTCACAAAATGGCCTCTATTTGTGAACAGCGTAGCTCAACATCGCAAATTCGTACGAAACTGAAATTACATATTTAAGGTGGATATATGCCTGGGTTGTAACAGCAACTTTTCCCGCAAAATCGACTCATCGGAAGTGTCTATTTATAGAATCGATTTTTCATATTTTTTCGATTTTCTCAAAAACAGCTCTATCCCATTATCCTCAACTTCAATCCCAACATTCTCATCCCTCTGTTCCTCAAACCTCATCCACTTCC
>NW_027108603.1:21838-25332 GCF_000696795.3 Halyomorpha halys
TTTTAGTATGTATGAGATCATTTATCAATATTACCTATTGCCCACAACTGTGTGGCAGATTTTAATATCTATCAATAAATAAATCTATCTATCTATCAAATAAAAAAAACAGCTCTGACAATTTTTATTAAACTCGGTAAATCGATGAGGAATTAAGTAGTCTTAATTTTCAGATAGGTTTTATCCTCAAAATAGACTAACCGGGCTTAAATGCAGAATTTTCAAAAAAATCACGTAAAGAAAGTACCTTTAATTGGAAAAAAAATAAACAGTTGTCTGAAAAATAAAATAAACAGTTCTCATTTTCAGCAATAATATACAATGTATTAATGCAAAATATTAAAGAATTTTATAAATAACTAAAGAAGAAACAGGAAAAACAGGTAAATCCGATTTGAACGGAAAATGCCGAAAACGCACGATCATTCTTGATCGCATGAGTGCTTCGTCATCTTTTGGTAAATTGTTGTATTTTTGGCAGGAATAGAATTTATATTTGTTATTTCCATCTCGGGAGATCCTAAAATAGGAATTTTTATAGCAACAGAAAAAAAAATTGTCTGTCCAACAAACTGTTCGTTGGAACTAACCTTTTATAAACTGGTATTAAATCTAAATGATATCTCTTTGTCTATAAAGATTTTATAGAATCCAAGTCAATAGAATCGAAAGCCTATTAAAATCGATGTCGATATATAACAGCTATTTCCTTTAGTGAAAAAATAAATAAAAGAATTAGATGTTTTTACTAGTAAGCGAGCCCATTCCCATGCACGAATTATGCGGAGACAGTTGTGGCGCCTCGCGAAGGAAACAAAAAGTCGCCTGGTTGTCTCGTCATTAAGTGCGTGCAATTACAAGAGGACAGTTTCAGAGACAAAGGAGTTCTGTATCCTTTGAATAAAGAGTCTAAAAACACAGGAAATGCGGTTTTGTTCATTTATTTCTTATTTCATGTATTAAATTGTATTATTTTAAATAATAATTATTACTGATATTCACATCAATATTATTTTATTTCATGATAACGTTTCATTATCAACTATTCTTTATTTATTTCAGGAACATAATTTCTACATCTCGAATCTGTAGAAGGAAATCAAAGAACTGTGATCAGTTTTAGTCATTTAAAAATGTCCTTACAACTCTGCAAGGTATCAAGCAGAACTTCCATTTTTTTATTTCTTTAATAAAAACTATGTATAGTTTCTGTATGAAATTTATGAGTCTGCTAAGGACAGTTAAAGGGAATTATATCTTTAAAACTACCAAAACCACTAAAAAAAAAACTAATAGAACTTCATTTAAAGAAGAGATATCATTTGCTAATATATGAACCCTAAAATAACTATTTACGTTGAATAGTATCTCTGTAACCATCAGGCGTATAGATATATATTAGCAATCAAATTAAAGCTAGTTTAATGAACTGTAAAGTAGTTCATGACGTTTATCTTCATAAGAGTAATAGTTTTTATAATAGTTACCAAAACATATTCACAAAATATTTATTTAAAGTAGTTCGGACAGAATTAGTAATTTATGAATAAATATATCTCAGGAACCATTAAACATACAGATGTCTGCCAGCACTCAAGTTAAAACTAGTTTAATGTTATATAAAGTAGTTTACAACGTTTATCTTTGTAGAGATAGTAGTTTTTATAATGCAAGCTCCTGGTATTTTCTATTTTTTCTACTTAGTAGAAAGAAGATTTGTATCGCTTGGAATTGTTACATGAATGATTCAAGCCATTTTATCTATTTTTCGAATAATAGAAATGGACAATAACCTAATAGTAAGGAACCTCATAATTTGCCAGAAGTTTCAAGGCTCTAGATAAACTTTGGTGGTATATTTTGGCAATATTATTAGGTCTTATCAAGTTTGTACTTCTGTCAATGCCTCGCACCCATTCGCCAGATAGATTCATGCGTCTTAGAGCAAAGACGATATTTATGACCAGGATACGCTGCGACAACTCCGGATCAAGGATAGCTATCGAAAACTCTTTGTCTCGCCAAACCTTTGTCCTTCCCTTTGTTTCTTTTCATTTAATATGTTACTTAGAAACTGGTCATGATTTTTCGCATATGACTTTAGATCGTCCACGTAGAGGCTATGGTTGATGCTGAATTTGCAGTCTCCTAGTTTCAGCTGGCAAGGTGTTAGGACCAAGCAAAACCATTTAGGAAAGCGAATCCCCTCGAGAATGTTGGAGCATTGTAACCTGGATGGCCTTTACCAACTATTATTGGAGTACTTCATACAGGTTTACAGTGGCTGGGTGAATTGGTATAGTTCAAGTACTTGAAGTAACCAACTAAACAATACATCAAATGTTTTTCTTAGTCGGTCTAAGCCAATGACAAGTTAAGATAAATGTATCCATTACTAATAGTTCCTAACAGTACTAGGCTACATTCCTCCATTCATGTTGCTTCAATAATTTATTTCATTATTATTAATACTGATTTTTTGTCGAATTTTTTAAAATTAATACTACTAGTTTTATGCCTGTTATGTAATGTTAAAAGGTATCGAAACTTTTAAGGGATTCGGATAAGGGCCATATCGTAAATTGAAGGAAATCTTCAGCACAAAGTATAGCTGAATGAGCTAAGGGACTGCCTCGGTGCCGGTTTGACAACTTGACTCCCCTCCCCCCATGGTTAGAATAGGTTAGTTACCTCTATATAGGCCCTAATAGTACAAGAGCCCAAGAGAAGAGAAAAGGCAGTTATCACCCCAATTTTTGATAACTCTAATGAAAACTATGAATAATTACTATTCAAAATTGATGAGTCTGTCAAGTATAGGTAGGGGGAATAAAAAATGGCGGTTTCAAAGCAATATAAAAAAAAAAAAAAAGAATGTTTCATTCAGAGCTCCATATCTTAAAAAGTGGGAACAACACAAGAAAACCTAAGAGAACGTCATTTAAAGAAGAGTAAATTTGCTAAAACATGAGCCCACATAGAGTTGCTTACGTTAAATAGTTTTCGAGATATAGCTTTTTAAAAAGCAACATTTCATAAAAATATTAGTACTGAGAGACGTACTGAAAGATTAGTAGTTAGTGAAGTTATTTTGAAAAATATATATCTCAAAAACCATTACAGACGTACAGATGTCTATTAGCACTCAAATTAAAGCTAGTTCAATGAGCTATAAGTTCGTTTATTATGGTTATCTTCGTAGGGATAATAGTTTACATAAAATTTGCTAAAATAAATTGATTTATAGTTGTTCGGACAAATTTTCATTTGCCAAATTTATATTCGTAAGTGAATATCATAAAAACTACTACCCATACGAAGATAAGCGTCATAAACTACTTTATAGAAAGTTAAATTTCCTCTATTTTGAGAGTTGGCCGGATCTAGAGATATATTTTTTTCAAAAATCCAACATTTTATACGAACAACTAGAAATTAACATTTTGTGAGTTTATTTTGTCAAATATCATAAAAACTACTACTCCTACAAAAAT
>NW_027108603.1:26557-28124 GCF_000696795.3 Halyomorpha halys
TCTCCTCATTTATCATCCACGGTCAACTATCTCTCATAATTAACTATAAATCAATTTATTTTAGCAAATATCATGAAAACTAATATTCCTAAGAAAATAAAGTTCAGGAACTACTTTATAGTACATTAAACTAGCTTTAATTTGAGTGCTAATAGACATTTATACGTCACATAGTTCCTGAGATATAGATTTCTCAAAATAAATTAACTTACTACCAATGTTTCAGTAGATTTTTAAGAAATTTTGGTTTTTAAAAAGCTATATTTTAAGGCTAATATTTCAGAAAATTTACTCTTGTTTAAATAATGTGCTCTTAGGTTTTCTAGTGGTGTTGGTATTTTTTAAGATATAGAGCTCCGAATGAAAAATTAGTGTTTTTTAAGGTTTTGAAACAGCCATCATTTTTTATTTATCCTAATTTAATTTTAATAATTTTCATTAAAGTAATAAAAAATTGGGGTGAAATAACTGCCTTTTTTCTCCTCACTTTCTTTCATTAATTGAGTTAATTATTTGTATTGTTCATTATAATGATAATATCACAGAGTGTCTGTGACATTTCCAAAAGAAGCATTTTGAATAAAAACAAATTAGATCTATTAGAGGCTATTGAGAAAGCCTTGAAAAGATGCGTCATTGCAGCGATGGCTAAAGGAACACCTGGACTGTTTTCTCACTAATTGGCAATTCGGCTCGAGCCTGATCAGCAGCCGGTGGGAACGAGCGCCGCAGCTTTTTAGAACTATCAGCAGAACCGACAGCGCAATTAATTGTAAAAATATCGAAAGAAATGTTAATTCAACAGTCGAGGAGTCTGGGGCAATGCGGAGCTTTTTCCATAATATAAAATTTTGCTAAATTAATACAAAAGTTTTACTAATTCGGCATTTAAGACAATTTATTTTCCTTAAATATATATCACATCAGGTCATTTAGAATCAGCTCTACTCTTCTCAGAGTGGAGGAGGAACCCTATGCCAGCTCAACACGTGTGAAAATTCTTTGAAAAATGAAAGGATAAATGAAGTAATGGAGCATGAGGAGCTGACAAACGGTTTAACCAACTTTCAAATTACTAACACAAAAAAAAGGGCCGCCCGTAGCTCAGTGGTTAAGACAGTCTTACCAATTTGATTGAGGTCTATTGGCGGTGCCGGTTCGAATCAGGCCTGGAGTGTTGACTTTTTTCATTGATTGGCGGTCCAATAAAATGAAAAACTATGACCCCTAACCATGGATAGGCAGTATAGGACTCCAATGGGAGTCTTGGCAAAAAAAACAACACAAAAAATGGATCTATACAACCCATGAGGGTCAGGGGTGTAGTACTCTGTTAGGAAGTTAAAAGTAGTACTATTACTAGAACGATTGAGTAAGGAGGTGATTTGGTCACAATTACGCTTGGCCGCGTTATTTTTATCTTACTAAGGGTACCAAGCTTAAGAGGCTGGAAGGACTCCGGGGAGTTACCAAACCCACAGGCCTAACTCACGGCTACAATGAAAAAGGAAACAATTATCTCATACATCCAGATTTCAACCAGAAATAATAATTACTTTCATTTAAT
>NW_027108603.1:28174-31215 GCF_000696795.3 Halyomorpha halys
ATATATATGGTTAGAGGTAGAAACGCCAGCGATTTTTGTGATATAGATGTAGGACGTAATACCTTTGAACAGGTATATAGGTTTAAGTATTTAGGTTCTAAGGTCACTAGAAAAAACGAAATTGATGAGGAAATTAAAGCGAGGTTGAAGGCGGAAAATGCTTGTTATTTTTCAAATTCAAGAATGCTTAGCTCGCGCTTTCTATCCACAAACTTAAAAATACAAATTTACAAAACTGTTCTTTACGTATGCGAGATGTGGCCTCTTACACTAAGGGATGAACAGCACCTTTTTCGAAAATAAAATACTCGGACTGATAAAGGATGAATTAACGAGAGAATTAAGAAGACTACATAACACTGAATTAAGGAAACTGCATCCAGTAAATATATATAAATCAAGTTATAACATTATAACATGTTATAACATTCCGGCGTTTAATGTTGTGTGGCTTGGTAACGAGCGGACCTCTAAAATGTTAATAAACACCGAACCGACGAGTAAACGTCTGAGGGGTAGACCGAAATGTAGATGGATTGCGTTATTAAAACTGAATTAGAAGAGCTGGGTTTGGAGAGGCGTCACTGCAAGGATGTAGAGAGCGATTGGTGATATCAATATCGAACCTTCGGGTTCATTAGGCCTTTATAATTATTATTTATTTTTAAAAATATAAATACAGTATCAGAAAAAAAGTACTAAGGCAATGCCAATGTGCTAAAATTACGCCAAATAAAATATATATACATAAACATATACCAATTATACTGAACAGTGAAACAGTAAGATACCTGGGAATTCACCTAGATCGCCGCCTTACCTGGAATCACCATATCAACATCAAACTAACTCAAACTTATGCAAGGTTAGCAATGCTATATCCTATCTTAAACAGAAATTCCAAACTAAAACCAGAAACAACCGTTCTTATATTTAAAACAATCCTCAGGTCACTGCTGATGTACGGCTGTGAAGTCTGGGGAGCAGCATTCTTCACGAAAAGGGAAAAACTACAATCTTTTCAAAATAATT
Source organism: Halyomorpha halys (assembly GCF_000696795.3). NCBI lineage: Eukaryota > Metazoa > Arthropoda > Insecta > Hemiptera > Pentatomidae > Halyomorpha > Halyomorpha halys. The sequence continues at coordinate 29,207 of NW_027108603.1, forward strand.
TCCTAAGAATCGCTGTTAATGTTTCTTGGTTCATAAGAAATAGCATCACGAATTACAAGTAGAGTCAATAGAGGATTATATCAAAAAACGGTTCATGAAGTTCCACTCCCAGTTGCTAACAGTTAAAGGAGCAGGTCACTACAACCTGGGAAACCCAACCTCAACCCGAAGACAGAAGCCCAGACTGCTGATAGTTAAAGGAGCAGTGACCTACAACCTGGGAAACCTAACCTTAACCGGAAGACTGAAGCCCAGACTGCTGCAGAACATTCTTTTATAAATTTTTAATAAATATAAAAGTAATTCATAATCACACTACCTCTGTTTACTTATTATTATTCATTTTATTTATTCATTATTATTATTTTTTGTTATTAATTTTACTTTACTCTTTTATTAAGAAGCATTATTCTTATCTATTTATTTTCTTTTTTTTTTTTCTTTTAATAAGAACATTTTATATTCTTAGGGGTATCATTTGTATGACTATACCCCCTCATAATCAACTGTTTAAAAAATTATATAATATAAGTTATATCAATCATGCAAGGCCCACCAGGCCGATCTGGTATAAAAAAAAAAATTATACTGAAAAAAATATGTATATATAATTGCAGAATTCTAAATTAAGGAAGAATAAAATAAAATTATATCACTTAATTTTATAGTAACAAATAATAACACAAAAAAACTAATAACGTTTGAAAAAATATAAAAAGTTAAGACCAAGTTTTATACAAATAAAAAAAATTAATTAAAATAATAATAATACAAGTATACTAAGTAAAACAAATATATAAAACTATTTTTTAATATATATGATTATTATATTTTTAAATATGAGGAGAAGATGATTAGGGATCCGGTTAGTTAAATAACAACGTATTTATTAGTGCTTACGTTTCAGACTTTCATCAGGTCTAAGAACAAAAACAAGAAATACATAGGAAGATAACAGAAAATATAGTCACATAAGTAATATTGAATAAAATTCATAGTTTAATATTATACTTTCTTATATATATATATCATACTTTCTTCCGATCCTCATAGGATAAGCACTTGGACAACAGACAATAAACTTACATTAAATGCTAAGAATATTAAAGCCATAATAATCGGATCTCCTCTCCTAAAAAATCAATCCCAACCTTACCCTACAATACCTTACAATACTCCTATATTATTCCACACCTAGGATTAATATAAAACCTTAGAGTCACTTATTAATATAAAACCACACATCCTTATCTGTAATTATTAATGCATTTCCCCACTCTGCAGCCTTACATTCTTTAGCCTTTAGTTTACTTGCTAGACGAGCGATAAGTACCCAGATTTGTTAATTTTTTCTTTTCACTTGGTGTATTTACTTTTATTTATTTCTATCTTTTAGTCTCTACGCTATTTTTATTTTATTTGTTTCCCCATGAATCTACAATTTTATTCGATGTAACTCCACTTGTCCATTTGTTATTTATACTTAATTTTGTTCATCACCCATCAACTCTTTTCAGTTCATATAATTTTCGTAATATTTTTTACATCTTCTTATAGTCTAACCACAGCTCCTATATCCTCTTATAAACAAACTCTGTTTGTAATATTTTTTAGTTTTTGTACTTTGTTTTTAGCCTTGATGAAGTCCTGCAAATTGGGGCGAAACGAAATAAATAGTTATTGTACTAACTTCAGTGATTCTTTTACAGCCATCCGGACTATATTCCTGCATTTATCAAATACAGCCAGTTAATAATTTTCTAGTATGATCAATACTTAATTCAAATGAAACATATATACTTAAAAAATATTTGCCAATAAGAGATGTCCTCTCTTTCAGAAACATTCCATCCATATTCCAATTTTAATAACGAAAATTATCCAGACAGTCCCAACCTTCTTTATTAAAACATATTATATGTGTAGCGTTTGTGTGTGTGTGTGTGTGTAGCGTTTGACGTTCTTCGCGAACAATCTTCATTTTGATATATAGGAAGATGGTCAGGGTT
>NW_027108603.1:31950-51908 GCF_000696795.3 Halyomorpha halys
AGAGTATACAAAAAACAAAACAAAGTAAATGTGAAGTTAATAAAACATAGATGAATAAATATAAGTAAATGCGGTGACAGGTAATATAAGTGATAAAGAGAAAATGTTTGGTGATGATAATAAAATGAGTGTAAAATTAATGAGTCTTAATTAAGTTTAATATATGGCTGTAAGTATGCGAGATACAATTTTTATCGATTTTGTGGTTAACTGGAAGGGGTCCAAGATGTATATAAATAGATTCTGAGATGAGTCTCTTTTGGTAATTAGGAACAGTGGCTAAAATAGTGGTATGGTCAAAATCAAAAGTAAGATTAAATGTAAGGGCATGTTCTGAAAGTTTGGAAGCGGATGAGTTGTGGGAAGTTATAGATAATTTATGTTGAGAGATACGTGATCTGAGGTGGTTTTTAGTTAAAGTGGGGCGAAACGTTGGAAAATAAAATAGTTGTAAACTATTTTTGTTTCACTTGTGACCGCAACCCTGACCATCTTCCTATATATCAATTTTTACGGTCAACTATATATACATATATACAATCTTCATTTTGGTATCACAGCCTCACATTGATTTAATAAAACTTGCAGGCCATTATGCCCAAGTCAATTTAACATGGTAAAAAAAAAACTATATTTATCACTTCTTCTTTACATAAATTCTATTATTTTCAATTTTTGTGATCCACTATTATTAATTTTCAGAATACTTAGTGTACAAACTGTTATGAAGAATTATAATATATTATTAAATGTTATAGTGACAAATATAGATTTATTTTAACTATGTTGAATTGACTAGGGCATAATAGCCTGCCAAGTTTTATAAATCAATGTAAGGCTGTTAAAAAAATTAAAATGGCCTTGATGACGGCCAAAACTTATTACTTCTTAAGTTAATACGGATAATTTAACAGTCTCGAACAAGATAAGAAAAATATATATTATTTATTTATTTTTAGTAATATTAAAGTAATTAAATGATTATAGTAGATACAAACATAGAAATAATCCAACAATAGATACAATGACGCAGCACTGTTCCTTGAATCGGACGAGAGGACTTTTGGCTAAATCAGCGACCAGCTGCGAATAGATAATTGCTTAGTGCATTTTCCATTAAATAAAAACAATGCCAATGATCTGACAAGGCGAGCTGGAGCAGGAAATCCTGATTAAAATGATGTCCTGTTTTTAAATGCACCCACAAAATAAAATAATAAAGAACGTTGGGACATGTGAACTTATTGTCAGTAAAGTACGATAAAATAATAATAATAATAACAACCATTATTTATTTATATGTTTTGCCTCTCTACTTAGGGTATGTCTTCAAAAATACCGCAAGTATACGCCAGAGATGCCACAAGTACATTCAATAGGTGCACTTAAATATTTAATTTTTACAAAAATTTACGTAAAAAGTATACACATTAAGAAATAGAATCAGTTCATAAAAAAATTGCAACACTATCATCTGCTTGTACGTTTACCACTTGTAGGGAATTTTTCTGGTTGTGCCTAATTTGTTTCGAGAAGTGCCTTCGTTGTTGCCGTCAAAAAGAAAAAAATAATTCCACTGGATTTGACGGCAAATTAGAATTATTTTCTTCTAAAAGACTAATGTTTTATTATTAAAATAAAGATTTGCATTCCATTCCAAAAACCTCACGAAACAGTATCAAGGTCATATAATATTGTTTTTGTTTAGAGATTATGTCGTAAAAAAATTCTTTTCTTGCGGGTTGGTGCAAGCAGTGGTGGTGACACCAATCATTTTTTTACAAGTTTAAAATGATAAAAAAGAAATTACTCGAAAATCGTGTTTCCATGGTCATATTTGATGGCATACTAAACAATGTACAATCAATTGAAATGATAGTAAATATTATCAAAAAACAGAGGATTAATAACGGTTCATTATTATTTGTAAACATAAACAATAAAAGTCTAATCCCATTTTTAATTCATGAAATAATAAAAACGGACATTTCATATGAAATGGCCAATATAAACAATACAACCAGCCTAGAAAAAGATATGAGAAAATATATATAAATTAATTTATTTTATAATTAAAGAAAAAAGCTTTTACCTCACCACTAATCGACTAAAAGAAAACAACCATTTTAACTTGAATTTAACTCTTATCTTAAAAAAGTTTCTCAGCATAACGACGGATTCGTGCTTTGACGTTTTCATGGACTGGTGGATGTTATTTACATCGCAAGAGATGTACAACATTTTACAAAATATTTTCCCCAACATCTTGTGCATTAAACTATGATTTTTTGGTATTATTTCTTATTTCTTATATATGTTTATTATTTCTTATATATGTTAAACGTATGGTTGAAATATTTGGTATTGATACTTATCATCAAAATATAATATTTAAGACATTCTTAATAATTTTGCTGGTGACTTATTTTAACATGCGAAAATAATCAATTAATCACAAACATTCGGACAACACCTCCCTAAAACCTTTATTCCACACACTGGTATCCTTAACTCAATTCATCTTGAATGTATTGAAGCAGAACTAAATATTCCGCTCCAAATGACCCTTCCACCTAAAGCATTTCATCTTTCTGAAATATCTAGTATCATTTAAAGATTACCTACCCGCAAAGCTCCTAGATACGACCTAATAACATCCCACATCCTAAAACTTCTTCCTCGGAAAGCCATCCTATTCCTCACCTATCTATATATAACGCCGTACTTCGTTCCACATATTTTCCTGACACCAGAAAATTATCTATAGTTAAAATGATCTCCAAACCCAAAAGCCACCAGAATACTCATCATTCTATCGCCTCATCTCTCGTTACGAATCATGGGGAAAATCATCGAAAAACTCATTTTGAGACGCCTATACCTCATGCTAGATCTTAATCATATAATCCCTGATCACCAGTTTGGATTCCGAACATCTCACTCCAACATTCAGCAATGTCATCATGTGGTGGACGTTATCTCGTTTTCTTTGGAGCGCAGAATGTACTGCGCGGGAGTCTTTTTCGATGTAGAACAGACTTTTGATCGAGACTGGCACCCAAGACTGCTTTAAAAACTCTATAAATTCCTACCTCCTACATACTTTCTCATCATCCATTCGTTTCTCATCGATTGATTATCTCAAGTAAACCACAATGGTTCCTATTCAACCCTCTATTCTCAGTCCGCTGATGTTCCTCAAGGCAGTATCCTTGGTCCCACCCTCTACACCGTCAACTCAACCAATCCTATTACTATCCTCACCACGTATGCCGATGACACATTTGTGTCGTATGTTAATAATAACCTTTTAATTGCATCATAAACTCTTCAATCTCGTATCACAGCCCTCGAAGAATGGTGCCGTATTTGGAGGATTAAAATCCGATCAAATTACCTTTACCCTTCGTTGTAAAAGTACCGACTGCCCTACAGTCTCCTTTAATAATGCAGATCTTACCCCTGTCGAAAAGATCCGCTACCTTGGACTACATCTGGACAAACGAATAACCTGGTATCGACCGAAAATACAAGAAACTGCACGTCGATTTCGACTATTACAGCACTTACTAGACAACGATCTAAACAAAAGACTTATCTACATGACTGTAATGGAATCAAGCTTTGGGGCTCCACTAAACCTTCGAATTCCTCTCGTATCCAATCCTTATAATCTAAAATCCTTCGTAAAATCCGCAATGCTCCTTACTTTGTCACAAATAAAATCTTACACAAACCCCTTAATGTTCCCTATGTAACGGATCTAGCTCGAACCAGATATCATTCCTTCCATTATAAACAAAGGGTATTTCTCTACACGCCTGTTTCACTCCATTATAACTGAGACCAAATTTACTGAATGTGTTATAATGTGCAGATGTAAATTTCAATAAATATATTAAAAAAACTTTCAGCCATTCCAGTAACCAAGGGATATATTTTTCACCTCAGTTTATTATTAAATTTAATGTACTTTTTAATAATAGCATAATCTATAATTATCTGCTAGATTGAAAGAGTTAGTGAATAGGAGATAGACTAATCTTTAAACTAAAGGTATTTAAATGTTTAAAATATTAAACTTAAACCATTAGAAATCTATAAGGCAATTAAAAGTTTATAATTTAACCTTTCTAGAACAGTCCGAGGCAGTTCAAAAAGACTATTTCAAGATATCCAATCTAGGAGCGACTTAAAAGTTTAAATTAACTACAAAATATTAAACGAAATACTTCACCGTGAAACATGATTGAACATTAGAAAGACTATGACATGAGGAAGTTAAACTTTGTTAATCGTGTATAATAGGATAGGTTGTTAGTTATGTAAAGTGACTTGCAAGGGCTCGGATAAATTATCGCTGAAGAAAGACTTAAGTATAATTGAGTCCTTCAGAAGCCGATACGGTTAAGTCCAGATACATACAAATTTAGAAAATTAATGTTTTTCATACATTAATTATTAAAATTCTTGATTATGTTTATTTAAAATCCAATATTTTTATATGTAGTTAAAAAAGGATAAGTATGGACAATGAAGGGATTTGATAAATAACTTGGAGGAAAAATAGTTTTTCCAGGTTGAAAACACATTTCCAAAAATAAGAGTTGTAATGCAGACTTATTATATACCGTTGGAAAGCCAAAGATTTTAGAGTAAACAATATGTAACACATAAAGTCGTAGAAAGTATAGGTTACTTGAAAACAATTGCCCAACTACGAATGTCTGGTAAATATGCAATTGATCTAGGTGTTGGTACACCCAAATATACTTCAGGCCCACAGATGCTTTGTCCAGCTTGTTATGGAACCGCATTGGTGAATCGTTTCCATTTTTTACCAAACTGTACCACGTATCAAGAAAACCAGTTGCATGAATTTCTGCTGCACCCTCACAATTTAATCTAATATTTCTTTTTATATGTGTAACACAAAAAAATATATTTAAAGCTGGATACCTATCCCCACAATAGGATATATAGTTTTTGTATTTTTATATTATTAAATATGTAGTGATGTCTTTATTTTATTTTTTTAATCCAACGAATGTAGATAACCCAAAATGGGTATATTGTTTGTTATTAGTTTATATAAATGATTTCTAACTTACTATTTTAGTAAAGTAATTACAATGATATATTTAATTATGTATTTTACAGGCTACATCTATTTGTAGTTGCCCCATAAACAAATAAATAAATTACTATTAAGTCAAGAATGACGAAGAATGCTTAGATGTGCAAGGATCTTTCATCCTTAACAATCCCTAATCATCCTCCGAGGTGTCTGAAAAGAAGATGGCCACGGGACCTTCTAATTTAATTTAATGCTTGAAATACCACCAATGGGTGGTTCCTTCCCAAGATTTTCAAGTGTAAATGAAACATTCCACATATTTACTTATTGTATTTATTACTATGTACAGATGTAAATTACATTAATTAAATTTAAAAAAAATTCATTTTTAGTTGTTTGGAAAAAATTTCATGATCAAAATTTATGTTCATATGCCAATATCATAAAAACCGCTACCCTTACGAGTATAAGTGTAATTAAATACTTTATAGTAAGTTTAAATTACCTTAATTTTTAGTTCTGGCAGACATGTGTACGTTTTATGTGATCTGAGATATATTTTTTAAAAAATCAACAATTTTTGAATTTTGTTGAATATCATGAAGACTACTACCCCTACGAAGATAAAAATCATGAACGTAAATTAGGGTTCTCAGGTGTTGCTGGTAGTTTTAAAGCTATATACCTTCAAATGAAAAAATTAATTTTTTTTATCGTTTTAAAACAGCCGCCATTATTATTCCCACTATCTATTCTTGGCAGACTCATCAGTTTTGACTAGTAATTATACATAGTTTTCATTAAAGTAATTAAAAATTGGGATGAAATAACTCCCTTTTTTTTCTCCTCGGATCTTGTGCAATAAGGACTTTCTGGTCTTCGACCTCAACTCGCAACAGAGAGAAAAAATAACAGAAAATAATAAGTCTATTATGTACCATTGAAGACCCTAAGATTTTAGAATAATTAATATGTAACATATAAAATAGTAGAAAATAATGAAAAATAAAAAAAAACGTTTAAATAAAATACGAATATAATATCGAAATGGCGAGCGCCAACGCATTAGGTTGTTTCGCCAGTTGGTTAAATCTTATCTTGTCACCATAGTGGTGATATAGTCATTTTTTTATTTAACTTAAGTATATTTAAGTCTTTAAGCTGACAATTTGACTAACTTTATAAAATAATTCATAGGATTTCAACATTGGTTTTATAACAATTAAGCATTAAATAAATACTTCGGAACATAATGTAAATTTTAGTAAACAATTATATTTTTATATTTTTGCAACGATAAATATTCTTAAATGTACTTTTCTGAAAACTGTTGTAATTTGAGTTAATCAATCTGTGAACTGCAATGCTCCCTAGAAAGATTAGTACGAGGAGGGATTGCTACAGTAAATAATTTGGAAATATCAGTTCTGAAACAAGCGAGGATTAATTTCAAATCAAATTAAGAGAATTTTAAACGAAAGTTGAGTGATATGAGCACCGCACCAAATTTTATCACTTTTGTTTGGCTGAATTTATGAATGGGATGAGGATTTTAATTGATGAAGATTTTAGAAACAAGAATATTGAAAGATATAATTTAACTCTTGGATGTATGTATTTTTATTATAAATTTAAACACTTTGTATTAAAACCTATTTAACCTGTCAACCGAGCGGGGCTTATAAATAAATACATCAAACGTAAACCATACCGGGTACGGATAGAACATATCAATACGTCCTTGAAATATATGTTGCACTCGAGAAAAACAAAGATATTAGTCACTCATACATATCCAGACATATATTATATACAAAAAGGATATAGGTCATTTGTATCGATTACACTTTCTGATAGATTATGTAGAGAAATTGGTGGATAACAACAGAGTAAAAACACACTCAAAGTGTTGATTCCTTCAACAAAAAATAGCTTGAAAAGCAGCTCTATACCTGAACCATCTCGATTAATTGAAAGGCACTTTCCAGAACGAATGAAAAGCGATTAGGAAAAATACCCATCAGAAAAAGCCACATTTGCTAAAAAAAAAAAAAAAAAAGCTGTTAGGAAAGAATCTACATATTGGTGTCCGGATAGTAAGGTAGCACTATGTATCAACAATTTTGCTAAAATATATCACACGCAAATTAAGTTTTGAATTTTTACATATAGCTATTTTAAACTCAATATTTCTATTTTATTTGTGTGCTATTGTTTATTGTTAACTGTTTTTATTACGGATCTAAAATATTTTTTTTAATCTTTATCTTTGCTTGTAAAATTTATAATTTTTTAATTCGATATTTCCATTTTTTTTTTTTGGTATTCTTTTCTATTTGTTTGTAATTTGTTATTTTCCTTTATGCTTTATATATAAATAAACGAAAAAATACATATTTCATATTTTTTTCATTTATTTTAAGCATAGATAAAAAAAATAAAATAATAATTTATTTATAATCTTAATATTTTCTTAAGACTGGTAATTTTTTAATAAATAATTCAAACACTATCCATTATAGTCTCAAAACTTTTTATTTCTCTCATACGTCCAACTTTTCGGCCAATCCGGCCATCTTCAGGAACAATCTACTCAATATCACTTTGAAAACATATAATTTAAACCACTCTAAAACTTCATGCAGGCTATTCTGCCCAGTTCAAAAACATTAATATCTAATTAGTCAATTATGAATTAAAAACAAAGTCAATTTATTTATCTGCAGACACTATTCCTTAAAACTTTTAAAATGGTTGTGATAAATGTTTTAAGGAATAGTTGTCTGCAGATAAATAAATTTGACTGTTTTAATTGATAATTGACTAATTAGATATTAATGTTTTTGACCTGGGCAGAATAGCCTACATGAAGTTTTAGAGTGGTTTAAATTATATGTTTTCAAAGTGGTATTGAGTAGATTGTCCCTGAAGATGGCCGGATTGGCCGAAAAGTTGGACGTATAAGAGAAATAAAAAGTTTTGAGACTATAATGGATAGTGTTTGAATTATTTATTATAAAATAATAACATGAAATTACGTCCTCTGGGCGAGACGTACTGACACATCCTAGTGAAAGAGTTCGCGCCTGTTACATGCTGCGTAATTAAAAAGGAAATTACCCGGTTAACAGGTTAACATTATTAGTACTAATATATAATTTAATTTATTGTTCGAGACTTGTTTATTTATCAATCATAATAAAAAATATTCATCTAGTCTCAACATGTTTGTTCTTTTCAAATCACTCACTCAGTGGAACGAATTTTCTAGGCTCTCAGAATCAATAAATGAGTAGATCAATCACTTCATGTGGGAGTGACTCCATATATCCTACAATGATTGTTGTACAATAATTATCCATTTATCTATGTTTTAATACATTAATGTTGTTAATACATTTAATAAGAAGCATAATCATAATAAAAAATATCCATATAGTCTCAACATGATTATTCTTTTACAACTCCAACATTTCGGCCTTTTTGGCCGTTCTCAAAGATATCTTATTTATAATATCACAACTACAACAACTAATTGACAGGTTGCAGGCCAATCAAAAATATACAATCAATTAACCTATTTTTATCCACTATTATAATTTTTTTTCCAACTTACACTATTTACTGCAATCGTTAGATTGCAGGATCGTTAGATTAAGGAGATTGATACGATTGTAATAGATTGCGTTAATTGAAAATAATAATATAATAGTGGATAAAAATAGGTTAATTGACTAAGGTTTATTTTTTATAAACGCAAATTAGCCTACAACCGTTCAATAATTTGTTGAAGTTGTGATATTATAAATAACATATACTTGAGAATGGCCGGAAAGGCCGAAACGTTGAAGTAAACGAATAAACATATTGAGACTATATGGATATTTTTTATTATGCTTCTTATTATTACTAAACATATTAACAACATTAATCAATTAAAATAAAGATAAATAAATGGATAATTGTTATACAATAATTGTTGTACAATAATTATTGTAGTTTATATAGAGTTACTCCCACATAAAGATGATTAATCTGCCCATGTACTGATTCAAATAGCCAAGAAATTTAATTACACCGAGTGAATGATTCGGGCACAGTTAGTGCTCAGATAAGAAAAAGTTTTTTTTAATCAGTTTATTAAAAGATCTTTTTCAGTTTTAGAAGACGAGAATCGACCATATTCATCTTTAAGCTGTTTTCAACGAACCCTGATCTCCAACTTTATGACTTTTTAGTAAGTTGGCGGGGAAGGTGCTTAAGTGATTTTGAGATCAGTAATGACGATTTCCTCCCTCCGTAACACCTTTTTTACAGGTAGTTACTATTGGGAGTAAGTGTAACATTCTGATCCAATGCACCTCAAAAGCGGTTTAGTCCACACCTAGCAGCACAAAAACTAAATATATTTTCCATTTCGTTCACTTATACCATCCTCGCCGCCTCCGAAAACCCTCTAGATGGGACCTATAGGCCCGGCAACCTGCGCACATCCTATTCGTTGCGACTCTTCCAGATTGGACAGTGGCCCTAACTGCGACCCCTCAATTGATACACGCAGCTCCTGACCTTCAATAAGGCATTCCATTGAGGGCTGATATAGACTAGGCTTATTATAGTATCTGCGTAGAAGGGGTCATCTTATAGTGTCGTAGAGGTGAATAGCGAATAGTATGCTACAGTACAGTATATTAATATATCCTCGCCATACAATTACACATTTTTTTTACATTTAACAGGATTTAAACAGCTAAAAATTTGAGATGATATAATCAATAATACATAGGCGAAAAGTAGAATCTAAATGTGATTGGTTATAAAGGATCCAGTTATAAATGAAAATTCAGGATGCCAATCATAGTTATCAATATTTTTTAAATGACGATATAATAAATCAAAATGTTCACTTCTAGTGCAGAAAATAAAGACCCATTTGCATTGTTTACAGCAATTGTCATAATTAAGAAAACAATATAAAATTGTAAATAACCGCTTCTTATACTGAATCTTGTGGCTAAACATTTCCTTGTTTTAATTTATGGTTTTCGTTATAATAAAGGCTTTGCGAGCCCGAAGGTTCGATGCTGATACAACCAATCGTTCTCTAAATACATTTTTCAAGTGATGCCCATCCAAATCCAAATCTACTAAATCAGTCTTAACGGAATGCTCCCATCTAGGTTTGGTTTCACCCCTCGGAAGTTTACTAGTCGGTTCAGTGATATTTTAGGAATCTATTCATTACTAATTAACACAACCTCACACGCCCATCTTAGTCGCCGCAATGTTATAACCTGAGTTGAATTTACCGAGTGCAGTTCCTCAATTCAGCGGTGTGTAGCCTTTTAAATTTTCCAGTTCACTCATTCTTTTTCGGTTCGAATATTTTACGAAATATTTCATTTTTAAAAACCTTTGGGCGCTATTCTTCTTCAGGTAGAAGTGTTTGCCATCTTGTCAGCAGCTTTATGTCCTGAAGTCACTAGCTGTGAAAGAACTGGCATCATCATCATTTCAGATAGTCGGTCTGCCCTTAAAGCCTTGGAGTCACCTCTAATTTGTTAAGAGAGTGAAAACAAGCCTTAGAATCATTAGCGTGCTTAAAGAAGCTTCAGCTTGTGTGGGTCCCAGGACACAAGGGAATCACAGGTAATGAAAAAGCTGATCAGCTTGGTAGAAACTGGGCTGAGCACCATCCTACGGGACAAGAACAATTCCTAGGCATCTCTAAAAAGCATAAGTTCTTGACTGGACGTGGAAGAAAGCAAGTAAGGGGTGGAGGAACTGTATAGGGCTGAGACAGGACAAGATTTAGAAAATTAAACCCTCTACTTCTAGAACTAAGTGGCTGGTAGGCCTAAACAGAAACGAACTCCGATTATTAATAGGAGTTCTTACAGGTCACAGCAGACTTAAAAGACATCTTAAGATATGTGGAGTAGTCCATGATGAAACCTGCTGCTTATGCGGAAAGGCCCCTGAGACTGCCTTACATTACATAGCAGATTGTGGTAGGTATGCGTCACTAAGATACAGGCTTTTAGGCTCTGATAGAATTACAGGAAATGAGGCTTCCTCTATAGTTTGGGAGTCCATTTTGAATTTCATTAGAAAGTCGAAAAGGCTCGTTATAGAGGAATAAGATATATTAAAGAGCCATTCTATTGGTCTGTCTTTTGGATGGCAAAAAGGACCAATAGGCCCACTTGCCGGACTTGTTCCCCTCATCATTACCAGCACCAATGCCAATTCTTCCCTTAGTGAAAGAGACCACGTTTCGGATACTTAAAATCTATCGTCTTTATTAATTAATGTTTTTATTTTCATCTTATATGCGATACTACACGAGGAGCCCCCTTACCTCCGGACTTAAAATAGCTCCTTTTTAGAATGGATAGCTCATATATAACATTAAACATAACAGGTAACCTTAAAATACCAAAGGTAGTAAAAGGTAAAACACTTATACAAGAATTACTTTTCTTTTTCACAGTAAAGAAAAAAAACTCGGATACTTAAAGAACAGTGGGAATGATGATAATAAGATTTTTTTTTTAGATCAAGTTTCCTTTGATGGTTTCAGTTATAATATATATAAAAATATAGATACATGAATATATATTTTTTGTGGAGGGGAGTGCGAGGTATTGGAAGGGAAAGGGTTCGGGAATGAGTAATTTGCTGAAATTACCGAAATTTGGTACTGAAAATTGCCCAATATATGAGATTTACAAAATAATATGGTAATAATCGACATAATGCTTATTTATTAGTATAAATGGTGTACTGATGAAGAAGAATAATCGTTAGGGAGCGCTGAGTATTGATGCCGATCTATCCAATTGATACCGTGAAGTAAAATAATAGGGTTTGATTTGAACTGAATGAATGTTAGATTGACACGATGCTAACATATTGTGGAGCCCGATATAGGGGACAGATTTGGGCCAGCTACCTTGTGAAAGATCTGAGGGGCTCGGGCAGTTCCATATGGATTTGTCTCCTCAAACACTTGAATCACCACTTCTCGTCATGTTTCATGAATTATTATTAACGTTTTATTATTCCACATTCAAGCTCGAAAGCTTCTTAAAACCATGAATTTCAAGCGAAATAGTTTTTAAATCAAAACATTTTTGAGAGTCAGAGAATTAATAAAGAATAGAAATAAAATTATAATTCTTTATTTTGTAATTTTACATAAGCCTTTTGGCATTTAGCGTAAATTTATGATCCACTATGATTAGTGAAGAAACTCCTGACGTAGTACATCCACCTAATGTAGCAGATCTCTGTTCCAGAAACGTTTCAATCTTATTGTCGGATTTACAGTGTTTATCAATAATGTTTGTACCAGTGAGCTGGGATGTGCAGAGAGTGAGTCATGAATTTATTGTATCAGTCACAAATAGTAACTCTAGGTGCTTGTGCAATGATTTTTTTTTTGGCGTAAAATGTGATAGATGTGATTGGTCTGAAGGTGAGATTTTTTACAGGAGCCCCACAACTCAGTGACGCAAGTCCATATCGGTCTAAGTACCATGTTGTATAGATTAAGTTTGTTAGTAAGTGATAATTTATTCAGGATAAAATGATTTTAGTTATAATTAGGTGTTAACAGATGACCGTAGATTAATATGTGGAGATGGTCTGGGGGTGCTGTCAGCAAATAAACAAAATACATTTATTTTTGCTGACGGTTGGACTTGAATATCAGATCTTCATCAGGGAGCTCAGGCAGAGATTCTGACTCCCTGACATGATTCTGATGAGGACCTGAAATTCAGGTCGAAACGTTGGCACAAATAAATAGTTTTAGTTTATTTGGTAACCGCAAGCCCTCCCCCCTCCCCCCAAGCATCTTCTCCACATATTATTATTATAATTGAAATCTATTCTGAAAAAACAAAACAAATTTTAACTTTCAGTCCTTCGTTTACAGCTCCACTCATCACATCAGGTATTTTTAATTTTTGTTTTCTGTTATTCAAACTTATATTAATATTTTCATGATATTTCCTGATTGTTTCCTCATCATTTTGTTTACCCTTAAATTTGATAAGTTTGTATTATAGTTTGTTTTTTTTACTTTAACACCTATTTTGATTAATTAACACCTTAAATTTGATTAATTTGTATTATAGAGTTTTTTTTTTTTTACTTTAACACCTATTCATTCCCATCTCTACCTTTTAGTCATCCCAATAACTTCCTTCTACGTCATATTTTTATGTACTTTATAACACTAATTTATTTTAAGAGGCCACGTTTCGTATCAATAAAGAACAATAAAGGATAATTTTGTAAATTCTAATTTTTAAGTTTTTAGATAGAACACGCGAGCTAAGCAATTTCGAAATTAAAAAAAAAAGTATAAAATGGTTTATAAACGAGGCCGACGCTACGAACTCTTCAAAAAGGTCATCATGACAATGATAAAGGCTAAGCGAACCCAAAGGTTCGTTACCGATACCAATAATCGCTCTCTATATACATCAGACCAGCGACGCCCCTCCAAACCCAAATCTACGATATAAAATGAGTTTTAACGAAATTTTTAAATCTACGTTTCGGTCAGTGTTTATTAACATTTTAGGGATCCGTTCGTTACCAAGTCCCACAAGCTATAACCTGAACAATAACTTTTAAGAAAATTTTATCGCTTTAGTGAGAATATATATATCGTAGGAACCTTTCTTAAGTACTTTATACATCGGAATTTTACTTTACTTCTTATATTATATAATATTGTATCCAATAGTTGTACCCTCAGTTCGATGACTAACCCTGAATTCCTTAAACTCATGCCGCACATGGGTCATTTGTAGGCCTCGAACGTCCAAATAACAAGCTTTTTCCGCCTCTAACGTAGCTATTATTTCCTCATTAATTTTTAATTAACTAACTCAATAATTTTTCTAGTTACCATAGAACCGAAATACTTATTTGACTGTTCTAATGTATTTCCTCTTATATCCATATCACCGAAATCGCTGCTGTGACAAACATAGGAGCCCTACAACGGTACACTCGCATCTTATTAGCTGCAATATTATAACCTGAATTATATTTACCGGGTGCAGTTACCTCACATGGGTTGTTATAGCCTGCTCTAACACGTTAAAAATATAATTAAAATAATTTTTGCAAGTTTTCAATTAGGACCTGAATACAGCAAAAAGATTTTTCTGAATATAAATAAAAGAAAATCTGTATCACTACAAGCCACGATGAGTCAGGGATTCAGTACTTTGCAAGGAAATATTTTTTTTAATAACAGTTACACAAGGAGGTGATTTGTCAAGATGACACTCAAACACCAGATTTTCCCTTAATCAAGTAACTTTTTACAGGCTGGGTGGGCCCTAGAGCTACTTGATCTACAGGATTGACTCACGGCCAAAGTATCAGAATAATTTTTTTTTAAATTATTACTTAATTTATTGATAAGTATTATTACAATCTGCCTTGAAAAACTTGAAAAATGAGTAATAATGCTAAATGAACACATTCATGCCAAAAATAAAAAAAAGAGAAAAAATAAAATCTTTAAATTAAACAGAAAAATAAGTAAAAAATGAACATAATCAAAAAATGTAAAATATAAACAATATTTACAATTTCGACCTGAGGATCCCTGAGCCCACGTATGAGGGGTAGAGTAATGATCCAGTGAGCCAGTGGAGGCTGAGTAAGGTGGTTAAGGTAAGTTAAACCTCAATCACTCTACTTGAGCAGAGCATCTAGCCATTGCTAGAACTCTAATTGGCGATTTTAATTTACAAAAGGTCTCTTGGCCACTGCCGTTTCAACCTTCGAGGTGGGTAGTAAGGATGGGTGGAACTGGATAAGGATGATTAGAAAGGTTTGAATGGAAATTTGAGAATTTGGTTGGTAAGAGGTCCAGGACAAAAGGGATATGAAGGTCATGGTGTAGTGTTCTGTTGGAAACGTATTAAGGTCCATTGACTATGGTTCTAAGGATTTTAGAATGAAAGGATTGGATACGTTTGATGTTCGAAGGTTTAGCTGTTGCCCAAATTATAGTCTTATAAATTAGTAGGTTCAATTGAGAATTCTGTAAAGTTGGCTGACTCATTGGTTTAGCTCTTGTCTTTTAAGTATAGTATGTTGGTTACTGGTGAGTCTTTTGTCTAGTATGAATCCAAGATATCGCATTGTGTCGCATCTGGCTGGCTAAAAGAATATTATAAGTAACAGGTGGACAGAAGCGAAGTGTGGCAAAAGTCACATGGATGATTTTTCTAGAGTCATCTATGAAAATAGAATTTGAATGACAAACTGTTGTCCTGGGACAAAGATAACTCATGATAAGTACGGCAGTAATAAAAAAAATTAATATAATTGATTTATCATTTCTATCCAAAACAAATGTTTCCCGAGATCCTATTATATCCACAATATTTGGTAGTTCTTAGGAACCATTTTACAAAGATAGAACTAAAAATTACACCTTGTTTGAGAATCTGGCTTATTATGTTTACAAGCAACCCAATCAAGGTTCTCTATAAAGACAACAACAAAAGAATCCATCATTATCCATGACGTCACTAGAGTCGAAGACCAACCTAGGACAATGGGCATGTGCCATCCTCTACACCACATGTTTTCGTCGATGACATAATGTTTATGCCATTTTCAGAATCTCGATTGTTCGACGCTACAAAAGCAGATCTCTCATTAGCCGGCAAAGAGATCTCATCACGATCCATCAAAAGGAACAATGGCTACAGAGCTAGCCACTGTGACCTTGATCATCAACGGCACTCGCCGGTGAGATCACTCCTTACTCTCACCAAGTTTTTAAAAGGAAACGCGATAAATATCTATCCGATTACTTGATTTAAATGAACCGCTCCTAATTCCATCGAACTGTTATTTCATTATTTCAGATAACGGTGTGAGTTCCATATTTAGAAATGATGTAACGAAAATAAATGGCATAAACGAAATATAAAGCACAATGCCGAAGCCAACGTGTTAAAAGATTATGTCCTCAACTCAGAGCAACATGAAACTGACTCACTTATATTTACAATTATCATTTAGTCACCATAGAAAACAATTGAAAATCTACCTGGTCTCGATAGACTGATTCGCTAGTGCCGGTCCTTTCTGTTAGTTTTCCCCAACGTTAATAAATTGTTCGCTGACAAAAAACTGTTGCAAAATTTTTTTTTAAAAACTGATGAAAAAAGAATAGTTTATAAAACGAACGAATAAACGAAATGAGTTAGAGAATAACATCCTATTAGTTTTCGTTCCCGTTATTATTTAAGATTTGGTAAAAATATCTGAAGTAAAAACAACGGAACGTTTTAGGAAATGCTTCGATTGCGTAATATATTATTTTTCAATTATTTCAAAAATATGTTCTAAAAAAAAATTATTCTGTTCTAAGAAAATTATTATTTTAGATAAAAAAACTTAATGACGATTGTTGTTGGTAAACAAAACCTTTCCCTTGCATAACCGTTTTAGCGAAAAACCGAACTTGCAACGACTAGAGGCAAACCGAAGAACGAAATAAAAATAATAGTTCATTCCTTTTGAAAGAAAAACTTTTGTTATCAAAAGTTTATTGCTGTTACTCCCACGCTTACGATTTGGTCAGACATATTAGACATAGTGCAAAGTAGACGTAGAAGTAAAATTAATTTATGAATAATGAGGGATAAATTAAATGTTGATAATTATAATTAACCTTGATGGGAGTTTTACTAATGAAATAAAGAGGAAAATTAACAAAAATATATTTATAATATATATTTATATTTATATAATAAATAATTTTAATGCTTGGCCTGAGTGGCGGGAAGGTTACAAGCATTGTTGTGATAAATGTTTAACAATAAGTGACTGTGATAAAGAATTTTAATTTTTGTTTTAATGTGAAAATTGACTAATTAGGTAATTAGACATAATGCTTATTAACTATAATTAGACATAATGCTTATTAACTAAAAATATATGTTTACCTAATGTTTTAATGTTTTAAAGAGAAATCGTGAATTGACCTGGGCAGAATAGTCTGCATGAAGTGTGTTTTTAAATTATTTAGTTCAAAAATTGTATTAAGGTAAGATAAATTATTAATAATATTGTTAAGTATTTTGAATTGTTGCGTATCATGGATGTAATAAAAGCTATTTTGTGATAGAATGTCCCTGAAGATGGCCGGATTGGCCGAAACGTCGGACTTATAAGAAAATAAAATGTTTTGAGACTATAATGGATAAAATTTAAATTATTTATTTAAACAATATTAACGAGTCTCAAAAAAGTATTTAAGATTAAAAATAAAATAAAATAACCACATTTAATTCATTAATTTGCTCTAATACAACAAGTTTTCATTCATAAGAGTCATAAAGCACTTTTTCTTAATCATGATTAATATCCAATTCCCCCTAAATTATCCAGATAAATAATCACAATACACTAATGACTGTATCAAGCAGAACATGAACTGATGAAGTCATATATTACTTCTAATACGATCGTGATAATTTTTCTCCATTCACTTTCGTATGGGTCGAACAGATCCCTGACGATCTTAATACAGTTTAAGGTATAATACTAATAATAATAATAGGTATACGGCTCGATACTTACTACCAATTGAACGATAATATCACCTAATTCATAAAACATACATACATACATCTGCAGATAATAAAAAAAAAATAATGGTGATGCATCCAATGAATACTAAAACCTATTAACTTAGTCCATTAGTATATCGTGATCTGTAAACTTTCATACATGAAAAAATCCGTACAACTAGAGAAGCGATCTGGGATCAGAGCCTTAAAACTACATGTGGCTCGAAGCAATCCATCAGGACTCCTCTACACAACAATAAATGCCAATAAAAAAAAAATTCCTATATCTATATCATTGAGATTGCTCCCGTTTTTACTGCTAACCATATTTTTTGTTTTCACCGTATTTATTTCGGAACTTAGTTCCATACTTGAGGTCGTTTTAACTTTCTACAAAATTTGCAAAAATAAATTCACAGAATATTTATTTTCCGTTGTCTTTAAAAAATCTGTATCTGATAGACTATTGAGCGCAAACAGCTCTATTAGGGCTCATATTTCAGCAAATTTACTCTACTTTAAACGATGTTCTATTAAGTTTTTTAGTGTTGTACGTAGTTTTAAAGACACGGAGTCCCGAATGAAATATTATTTTTGTAATATTTTGAAACGGCAACCATTTTTATATTTCTCTAACTATCTATCAGTCATCAATTTTGACTATCGAAGATATATAGTTTTCATTTAATTAATCAAAAATTGGGGTGAAATAACGTATTCTTTTTTTCTGAGGGATCATGGACTTCGAGTACTTCCATTTTGATTAAGGTTGTTTATGGAATTGATTCATTCGTTATTGTTTAATGCGCAAAACTTCAATATTTTTTTCACAGTAAAATCTAGGAAAAGATATTTAAGAAGTCAATACTGTTTTGCAATGCTAAAGTTTATTCGATTGACTACTCAACCTAATTATTAACTATGGGGCCTTTTCCAAGCCAATCTGCGTCCTTTCCCGGACCCGTTTAATGCCTAGTTCGCCTCTAGCCATCGATGTGCATAAGATGTGTTGATCAGCATTGCAAATACGTTTTGTTCTGGGAAGAGATTTCTAAATGACAGGGAGAGCTTCACCGCGATAGTAAAGAGATTGCCAGCACCTCAACCTATCAATATTAAAGCTTCCACGGAAGTCATTGATCCCACTGCCATTCGAATCGGAGATGGTTTGAATGATTGAATGGCCGTGAATATCTTTGGCATAAGCGATTTCGGAATCGCTGCCCATCTGGGACTGACCCCACCTTCATCGTTCCACCATAAGATCGACAGCCTCATAGTTATTGAAACGTTTACACTCATGTGAATCCCTATCATTTTAAAAATTCTATTCCCCTCGGTTATAGTATAATATAGTTTCTAGTAAATTCCTCTACCTTACTCTTATAGTACCGAATTAGAAAAAGTATGGTGATCAGTCGAAAAAACTCGAAAAAACGTTTTCAATGAATTTTTTGGGGTCCATAATTACGAAAACGCGAAAACTATGTTTATTTTTAAATACTTAAATTAATTTAATACATAACTCAAATTATGTATTTAAAAATAAACATAGTTTTGATTTTGAAAATAAAATGGTTTTACACAAAGAAAATGATGCATTCAAAAGAAAAATACTAGAAACAATTTATAAATCGGAAAATATTAATTATACTGTTAATTTTAAATGAGACACAAGAAATTTGAGCCAGCATTATGCTGAAATGTTAAGCAAAATTAATTTGTGATCATTAAGTTTATATATGATGTAAATAATATAAAGTTAAATTTGGAGAATTTTTTAATACTAAAATAAATAAATAATTAAACTAAAATAAAATTGGAAATATAATGAGAATATGTCAAACCTGATTTATGAGGGAAGTTCAACAACGTATTGTTAACAATAGACAGTGTAAACTGAATAGAGTGATAATAAGTGAAATTTTAATAACAATAGGTAATTTATAGCATTATGATAAAAATTAATTGATTGGTGCATGGTGTTTCCCTAATTTAATTATGTTTTATGGGTTATAGACTAAGATACAATTTTTCAAAGGTAAAATAGTCTGCAATATCTTGATAACAAATGTTACCTAAGATATTATAAATCAGGCAGGATAATTTATGATTCAGGATATTTTTTTTTTATAATTTATAATGATTAGAATGCAATTTAGATTGTTAATCAATAGATCCTTGAGAACGGCAGGAATAGCCGAAACGTAGGACTTACAAGAAAATAAAAAGCGAGAGACCACTAATAAATAATA
>NW_027108603.1:51958-52734 GCF_000696795.3 Halyomorpha halys
GGTCGTTTAGTTTGCAACATTTCAGCACGGAAAAAGTGAATGAAACCAGAATTGTAAGAATATTAGGTATAATAATAGTAATAATTTATTAGTTATTACAAACATTTGATTGAAAAAAAAAAATGTAATTTTTTTTAGTATATATAGATACATAAATTTATACAGTGATCAATCGAAAAATAAGTTTTAAAGGAAACAGAATTTTTTGGGGTCCATAACTACGAAAACGTGAAAAACTAATCCAAATCATGCATCCGAAAATAAACATAGTTTTGACTTTGAAAATATAATGGTTTTCCATAACGAAAATGATACCTTAAAATGAAAATGCTAGAAGCACTTTATATATTGCAAAAAAATAATTATGCTATTACTTTAAAACGTCAGCAAATAAGTAGTTGTTAACTATTTTGTGTTTTCATAATTTATGTTTACTTTTAGGGGGGGGGGAGCTGCTCCCCCTTCTGCTCCTCGACGGTTACACTCATCACTGTAATAATAATAAATAATTAAAACCCTAAAAAAGGGTTGCATTAGTACTTTTAATAATATAATTCACATTATATTATAACTATTTCTTTTAGGAACGAAATAATTATTTACATGAATAAGATCCATAAGACGATGTATCGAGTTGTCAAGGAAGCGGCTATAATAATAAATAAGAAGATAAGCCGGTTCTAGCTCGAACGTCCACATTATAATTCAGTAAAAATAATACTTCAATGATTTAGTAATAATAATTCAATAATAATAACACTTTGATAATTTGTTTT
>NW_027108603.1:54449-69791 GCF_000696795.3 Halyomorpha halys
AAGTAGGGTGTCTACCACCATACACCACAGGAGAGGAGATAGCACTCCACCCTGCGGACAGCCACCAGCGGGCTTCATCCACATCTTAGTGTGTCCTAGCTCCGACTTGAGAAATCTTCCTTCCAACATTGCATTAATCCAGCTGAAAGGAAGCTGTCCCACCCCCTTCATTTCCATGGCTCTCGCCATGGTTCTGTATGGAGTACTTGATAATTTGGTTAATAATAATAAAGAATTTAAGGAGTAAAAAATGGTAGAATTTGTTTTGAAAAGAATATAATTGACATATTTGTCGTACTTTTTAAGTTTTTTTTTTCTAAATTGAGTAAGAGGATTCAAAATTTTAATGTAAATTGAGATGGTGTTAAAGAAGGATCTGAACATTTTTCTAACACATCAAATATGTTTTTCGCAGTTTTTAAGGTCTTGCAAACCTTTACGGCCCCTTCGTATTGAAATAGAAGGTTAAAATCTTGTCCAAGAGGATGGAGTATAATTGGGGTGGTAAACTGGCAATAAAAGTGATGCCATAAGGCGAACCTTATATGCCTTCCCGGGAAGTGGCACGACAACGAGCCAATCCCTGACTGCATTATGTTTCGGTTTACATTACAGATTACTATGGCGGGCTTTTCTACTAACCTCAACGTAAACCTTCCTCTCGTGAGCCTGGCTTCACTTTTTCATTAAAGGAGAGTAGAGTGATGCCACCCCCCCCTCCCCCGCCCCATGAAACTTGCATATATATTAGGAGGAAATACACTTGAACAGGTAGATAGGTTCAAATATTTAGGTACTGCGGTAACTAGAAAAATAAATCTATGATGAAATAAAAGAGGTTTTTGAAAATAAAGTATCACGTATAATATTGGGACCAAAAAAGGATGATAGGTTAATTATGAAGACTACACACCCGGTAAATATAATTCAGGTTATAGCATTGCGGTGAATAAGATGGGAGTAAACGGAATGGAACTTGGTAACAAATTGATCCCTAAAATGTTTATTAATCCTGAGCCCATGGATAAACGTCTGAGAAGATAGAAGGACTAACTTGGGAGGATTGCATCAAGACTAATTATTATCTTATCAACGAAGCTATGCTGCTTACAATTTTTTTAAATTTAATTTTTCTGTAAAATTCATTGTTGAATTAATCACATCAAAGTATGTTTTTGATTTTCATTGTTCAATTGTTTTTCAATTTTTTAAAGATTTGTTATAGGAATGTTATCTCTCTATCATTCTTTCTTGAAATTGCTAAACCGAATTCCATCCAAATTCGAAGGTCGCATAATTTTTTTATTAATCTGACCGAATAACCTCCAAAGTATTTCGAGTGCCGATAACCTATTAACATAAAAAGAAAATCATAAAATATACAAGATAAAAAAGAAGAAGATATGATAAAACATTTGAAGTGGTCACTGACAAATGTTAAAAATTTATTATCAATTCAAGAGAAATAATTCGTTATCTAAAATATTGGCATGTTTTATTTAAAAAAATTAAACTAAGATAGTCCGGGGACGTTCAAAATAACTCAAATGGTAAATAAACTATTTATTATGAGTCAACTTTTGCCGAACAACTAAAATTAAAAGTAAAAGAGTGAGAGAACAAAATAAAAATAAACCATGGTGGTTAAAAATTATGTCAAATATCTGAAAAAAGTAAATTAATAATAATAATGAAGGCCTAATGAACCCAAAGGTTCGATGCCGATACCACCAAACGCTCTCTGCACAAATCCTTCCAGTGATGCCCCTCCAAACTCAATTCCACTAAATCTGTTATAACGCAATCCTCCCATTTACGTTTCGGTCTACCTCTCGGACGTTTATCCGTTGGTTCAGTGTTTATTAACATTTTAGGGATCCGCTCGTTACTAAGCCCTACAACCTTACATGTCCATCTTATACATCGCACTTGAATTATATTTATTGGGTGTAGGTCCCTTAATTTAGCGTTGTGTAATCTTCTAAATTCTCCCGTGAATTCATCCTTTTTCGGTCCGAATATTTTGCGTAATACTTTATTTTCGAAAACTTTAAGGCGCTGCTCATCCCTTAGTGTAAGAGGCCATGTCTCACATCCATAAAGAACAGTGGGAAGGATAATAGTTTTGTGAATTCTAATTTTTAAATTTTTCGATAGAAGGCGCGGGCTAAGCAGTTTCGAAATTGAAAAATAACAAGCATTTTCCACCCTCAACCTAGCTTTTATTCCTCATCAATTTCATTTTTAAATAAAATAAAATAAGATGTACAGTGAAAAGTACAAATAATCAAGGAATATAAAAAAGTATTAGGCTTATAAAAAAATAACAAGAAAAAGTAAATAAAAAAGAAATTCAGACTAAAAGACGGAATATAAGAATAAAATAAAGATCAAGAAAACAATGAACAAAAAAGGACGCCTAGCTCACAGAATTAAGGAAAGCCAAAGAATGGTTTGAAGCGATTGAAAGGTATCAACAGGGCAGGGATACAGGGGAATTAAACAGCAATATATATAAGTATAAGGTGAAAATATAAAATACAGATACAAGATAGCTGATAAATTCACTTTTGAAAAGCAGAACATAGAGCAAAAGAAACATTTTGGTGGTTTAATAATGCTTAAGTTGGCCCAGTTAGTTTTTAAACTTTTATTGAAAACCTACAAACATTTCTTAAATTCTCTTATCCTCCTTTTTGGAGAAAAATTAAAACACAATAGCGCTTTATTTATTAATTTTTTTCTTGGAATTCGAAGATACCGTGTTCAGTTTCTATTGCCTATTTTTTTTTTTTTTTTTAATAAGCAGTTCAACAAGTACATAAAATTAATTAATTTCATTTCTAATTATTTAATAGAAAAATAAATCGTATTTACCATTACTTTGTTTGTTCACCTAATCTGACCCAGTATTATTGAGTGAGTTACAATTAGTTAGATATATTATTATTATTACTATTATTCTGGCACGACACTGACACGAACCCGCGTCTCCTCCATTAGAGCCAACCAATCTTCTACACGGTCTCTTGCTTTCACCTTCCATCGTTCAATATTCAATATAAAGTTAAATATATAACAGATTTTTTTTTTAATAATTTATTTATTGTTATTTACAACTGTATACTTATATACACATCAACTACATTTGCTGTAAGTGATATTATGACATGATACAAACATGTGGAGAATCTACCCATTGATAGAACTCCAAAAACACTTTTAAAGGAGAAGATCTCGTGGCCATCCTCTTTTCAGACGCCTAGGAGGATTATTAGGTAGTGAAGGAGAAGAGAACCGTTGGCTGCAAACGGTTCGAGACCGATTTGAGGAGACTGCAATCGGTAAATATAATTGGGATTAGATGGGCGGGTGAGATTGTGGGACTTAGTAACGAACGGATCCCTAAAATGTTAGCACTGAACCAAAGGGTAAACTGGGGTACCAAGGGGTAGACATAAGCGTAGGAGGAAGGATTGGAAAAAGAAGGATTGATCTGGTAGAGTTGGGTTAGGAAGGGCTTCACTAGATTGATTAGTGGAATCGGCATCGAACCTTCGGGTTCTCTAAGCCTTATTATTATTATTATTCAAAATAATTAGTGCCTTGTCCATTACCACGGGATGCCGACCCACTTATTACCTTTCATAGATGATTCGACGGTTGACATGGCAATAACTAGAGATTCTTATCAATCCCCATAACGGAGAATATTTATGTGAAGGTCAGAACTGCATCAGAGACTAATGTACGAAAACTTTTTCTTTTTCCACCACTAAAGCTGACAGAGGAGGTCTCACATCGACTACGAGGAAAGAAGCAAAGCTATTAGCCAATCCAGATGAATGATTAGGGGGAAATATGATGGTCCAGTAACGACAGCTGTCATTGGACGATTCAAAAGACTCGTAGATGCATAGCCCATTTCTTTTCAGCTTCAAATGACAACCATTATTCATTATAAAGAACATGTGAGCCGTTGAGAGCAAATGGGCTGTAATTATTTTTTTATCAATATTTATTTTTATAAAAATTGATATTTATTTAATTAAGGACTCAGTGCATTCAAAATCTTTTGAGTAGTTACATATACTTTCGACAGGCTAATTTTAATAGAAAAAACTTTTATTATTTACTAAAAACATTATAGAGCTTCCTCTTTTCCACTCAATGGGCTCATATAATTACAAAAAGAAGGCCATGAAATGTAACAAGTATTGTGACCAAGTTGGACAAAGGAGTACTATGAAGGTAACAGGAAAAGTGAAGCCAAAAAGGCAGACTTTATGATGAAAAAAAATGCTTGAACTGAGTGGAGGAAGATTACAAGCATTGTAGTGATAAAGTTTTAACAAATAGCGACTGTGATAAATGAATTTTAATTTTGGTTTTAATGTGAATATTGACTAATTAGGTAATTAGACATAATGTGGGATATACTTATTAACAAAAAAAATATGTTTTACCTAATGTTTTAATGTTTCATAGAAATTGTTGTTATGACCTGGGCAGAATATGAGTTGAACCTGCATGAAGCTGAGTTTTTAAATAATTTAGTTCCAAAATTGTATTAAGGTAAGATAAATTATAAATAATAATGTTAAGTAATTTGAAATGTTTGAGGATCATACATGTAATAAAAACTGTTTTGTAGTAGATTGTCCCTGAGGATGGCCGGATTGGCCGAAACGTCGGACTAGTAAGAAAAATAAAATGTTTTGAGACTAAAATGGATAGAAATTAAATTATTTATTTTAACAAAATTAACCAGTCTCAAGAAGGTGTTTAAGATTATAAATTTAATAAATATTGTAAATAGTTATCTGTTCTTTTAATTCTCCTGTTGTTTTTACGTAGTTAAATGATAGTAAAAGAGCCAGGAGGGAAAAAAGGCGGTTATTTCACGCCAATTTTTGATTACTTTAATAAAAACAATGTATAATACTGTAAAATCCTCAATGCTCCTTACTGTGTCATAAATAAAATCATATATAAAGATGTTAATGTTCCATATGTAACCGAACTAGCCCGATATCCCCCCAGATGTCATCCCTTATCTCATAAACTCCCTAACCACCCAAACCCACTAGTTTCTAACCTTGCATTCTCTTCCATTCCTGACAATACTCTGAAGCGCCTGAAGACAAGATGGCCACGAGGCCTGTAAGTGTAAAAACGCCATTAGAGTGCTACCAATGGGTAGTTTCTCTACACGCCTGTATCATTCCATTATAATTAAGATCAAATCTACTGAATGCATTATTGTGTACAGTTGTAAATTTGAATAGACATTTAAAAAAAACAACTCCAATTTACGACAAACTACTCATACAAAAAATAGGAAACGACAAGAAAATATCGCTAAAAATATACACCCACCAACGAACTAATCATGGACATGAAAATTTAAAAAATTAGGTTTTACTTATTTGGGTTTCTTTACTGACCTCACCCTCCACGATATTCACCTGAGACATACACTAATAGATAACATGGGAATATTGCCTCTGGATTGTACGAAACATGTATGTTCTATTGTTAACCAAGTGAATTAATTGTTAATTATTTATGATTTGTTTATTTATATATTTAGCTTTTTTTATTTACTTTTTCTTTTTTCCAGTCTTTACAATCCAAAATCCTTCGTAAAATCCTCAATGCTCCTTATTTTGTTACTAATAAAACCATCCATAAAGACCTAAATGTTCCTTATGTAACCGATCTAGCCCGAACCCGATATTATTCCTTCCATAATAAATTCCCTAACCACCCAAACCCACTAGTTTCTAACCTTGCTTCCTCTTCAATTTCTGGCAATCCTCCGAGGCGCCTGAAAAGAAGATATTGTAAACTGTTTTTAGAGTTCTACTACTGGGTAGTTTCTCTACATCCTGCATCATATCATTATGTCATTATGATCAAATTTACTTGTTGTATTTTTTATACAGTTGTAAATATCAATAAATAAATAAAAAATAAAAACTTTTTCTTTTTAATGTGTAAGTTTTTTTTGTTAATATAATGATTTAGATTCATACCAATTAGCTTTTTCCAGGTTGAGCTATCGCATTTTTGAACCTGTTGAAGTTAAGAGCATGTTACATTCATGGGAAAGGAATTCGTTGCACTTCCTGCCTCCAGGCTGACAGGTCAACGGTTCAGACCATGATGAGTCACCCTTGTTCGAATACCTCATCTTTCCGAAATTCAGCTATAACTTAATCTATTATAGTTTAAGTGTGGTCAATCTTTTCAATAAAACAATATATATTTAAAAAAAAAAAAAATTGGTAGCCATTTATGGCTTCGTCCTTCTTGAAGTTTAGGAAAACTAAAGTTGATTTCCATAGTGTGCCTTTTCAATTGACCAAAAAAAATTTGTGCATTTTTTTTTCAAGGTTTATAAAATCAGAAATGTCAAAATTCAAAATTTGATCAGAAATGTCAAAAGTATTTTTTTTTTGTTTATTATTTACAAAAGTATTTTTTTGTTTTTACTTCCACTCATACACAGTATATTAATTGAGTAACCAAATCTTTAGAGAACTGAGTACGGTCTGAACCAGACTCGTCGGGCTGCAAGAAAGACCTTTGAAGACCAAGTTCTGTTCCCAGGCTCCCGTGCGCTCGTCGAGTCTCTTGCAGTTCACCATCATTGCTGCTGTCATAGAATTGCAAGTTTTTTATTATAATTAATTATTGCTGATCATCAACAAAGTATGTATGGTAATTTATGACCACTTTTAAATATATTAACTTATAACTATATAAAAAGACATGTATTTTCTCTACTTAATACCATTTAATGGTGGTCATATTGTGGGAGCAGATAATATATCTTAAGAGGAACAATATGATATGATGATATAATCCATATTACTTAATAGTACAAGAGCCCAAGAGGATAAAAAACGCAGTTTCACCCCGATTTTTGATTGCTTAAATGAAAACTATGTATATTACAAGTCAAAATTGATGAGTCTGATAAGTATAGGTAGGGGGAATAAAAATGGACACTGTTTCAAAACGTTAAAAAAAAATACTTCCTCAACAAACAAAAACGCCATATTTGAAATAGATAACAATTTTTTTATAAAATAGCCATTTGGATGTGGATCGCGAATAACGGTTGGCCGATTTTGGCGCACGTTGCTTGTTGCCTCCAACCCTTGGACCACCAAGAAAACTGGAATGGAACTAGAGATGACCCGGTCAGTTACCGGCGGCGTCCGGCAGGCTGGAGGAACGGAAAATCCCCAGACAGCTCAACAAGAAGGAATGTGTGAGCCGGCAGACAGCGGGCCTCCACTCTATGCAAATCACTCATCGCTCCTTAACTGATCCAACCTAATTTACGACCAGCCAGATCTCTTCTGATTGTGGTCATTAACTTCTCCAAACCTCTACTTTATATAATTACTGGAGTCCTTATCTTAATCTCTCTCTCTGTCTCTCTCGGTTCATTGAACAGCCTACTTCGATTAATTCAAAGAAATAGACTTTTTTTTTCCTATTCAGTGGGTATTCACTTTGAAGTTTTGAGCAGTAATTTTTATAATAATTAACCATTTTGCTTCATCGCTCTAAATGCGCAATTCTAAAATCCGACATACGCAGCTAAACGGTGCAGATAACTGTATACGGCAGGAAGACTTTTATTTGTTTTATGGTGTCTGTATACTTTCGTTTGTACACCGTAGAGTCGGTTTTAGGACTCATGATTCATGCAGATGAATATAAATTTTCAATAACTCGAAAACATCTTGCTTGGACATTCCTTTGACGTGGATGGTCACAGCACTAATGGCAGTATAATCATCTAAGGTTTGCACAATTTCTTTTTTACCAAAAATGATATCCTGTTTAAATGTTCTCGAGCTAGTCACCTTCGTTACTATCAATTAGAGCTACAGCACGATTACGTTGACGGGATATTTGCATTTCTACGCTTGAACCCGAATCCGAACTGTAATTCATTATGATGAATCAATTCATATTGTACTCATCTAGCTAATATATTGTAGTAGGTCCCACAACGCCCTACCAGCCAAAATTGTAATTGAATAAATTTCACTTATGCCTATCATTTTTATGTGTTATTTTGGTACCGACCAACAGATGTAATATTTGATGTGTTTTTTAAATGAATAAAAAAAACAAAAAAACAGTTATATGACCTCAGTTCATTTACTCCTAATCCGTTTACAGTTTTAAATGTTTAAACGATCATAGAAACCTGAAAAAAAGAATTTAAAATTTAAATGTGAAAATTATTAAATAATCAACAATTACCCTCGCTACACAAAAATAACCACCATGCCCCAAGATTCGCCGCTCCACTCAACACAACTTGCTTTAAAACCAACTGCTATATATTTTCGAAAACAAAATCTTTCGAAAAACCATTTAAAAAAAATTGGCAACCACAAAACTTTCTACACTCATAAAAGAATAAAACATGATTTGCTTAGCTAATACTGTTCATGTAATTAATTAATGTTTTTAATTGTATTTTTGTGTAGTTTTCCCTAACATTGAAACATTAATAAATAAATAAAAAATAGGGAAAATTTAAAATTAATTTCATTTGAAGTTAGTGCACTAAGTAATTAATTTTTCGTTTTTATGAAACAAATTTTCGTGAGAACAGACTGACTTAGACCAATCTCAATGCCTCACATAATGGTAGTTTTGCTATATAATATAATACTGTTATACATTATAATAGTAAAGTCTTAAAGGAACCAAAGGTTAGATGCCGATGCCAACAATCGTTCTTAATATATTTCCAGTGACGCCCCTCTATACCCAAATCTATTAAATCAGTCTTTCGCAATCCTCCCATCAACGTTTTGGTCTACCCCTCGGAGGTTTACCTATCGGGTCAGTGTTTATTAATATTTTAGGGATCCGTTTGTTATACCATAACCTTACAAGAGCACCTTTATTTACCAGTTGATTTATATTTACCGGATCCAGTCCCTCAAGTTCAGTTTTGCAGCCTTCTTAATTCTTCCATTATACCTACCTTTTTCTGTCCGAATATTTTACGTAATACTTTATTTTTAAAAACCTTAAGGCACTGACTGTTATATAATAGCATTAATAATTTTTAATCTATTCAAAAACTTCCTAAAGTATTTTTACTGAGCTATTACGAAAGAATTATTAAAGTTTATGCTGGAGGAAAGTAAATTTAAACTATAATAATACATGACTATTATAAGGCCTATTTGGACATACGGAGTTGAGCTATGGGGCTCCACTAAACCATCTAATTCCTCTCGAATCCAATCCTTACAGTCCAAAATCCTTCGCAAAATCCTTAATGCTCCTTAGTCACAAATCAAATCATCCATCAGGGCCTCAATGTCTCCTATGTTGCCGATTTGGCCAGAACCAGATACCAATCCTTCCATAATAAACTTCCCAACCACCCAAACCAACTCGTTTCTAACCTGGCTTCTCCTTCACTACCTAATAATCCTCCTAGACGTCTGAAAAGAAGATGGCCTCGAGATCTTCTCCTTTAAAAATGTTTTTGGAGTTCTATCAATGGGTAGGTTCTCCACATGTTTTTATCATGTTATAATATCGCTTACAGCAAATTTACTTGATGTGTATATATGTATACAGTTGTAAATATCAATAAATAAATTATTAAAAAAAAACTATAATAAGGTCCTGATATGTTTAAGCAATGCCCTTTTATTTAGGAAGAATTACGTAATAAAAGATAATAAATAAGGTATCTATGAAACCTTCAATGCTAATCGTTAACAGCCTCATAGCAAGAAACCTCAGGCTCTCGACTGCTGATCACACCAGTTTCCAGATATTTAACCTTGTTCATTTTATATTTTTCTGTCTGAAGTAATCACTTTAAAAAATCCTTTGTTTGCAATGTTTCCTGGGTAAACGATCGAATGATGAGCTGAATCACTTTCTGGTATCGAGCTCAATAAGGATTTTTAAACGCCCTTGATGATTTCTTTGTTTGTGATTCCAGGTCTGTTTTAATCGTAGTGCACTAGTTAATTTCATGGTAATAAAAAAAAAAAACTTAGAACAGTACAATCATTATATAATAAAAAAAATTAACTTTAAAATAATAATAATAAAGGCCAAATGAACCCGAAGGTTCGACGGTTTTAACGTAATCCTCTCACCTACGTTTCGGTCTACCCCTCGGACGTTTACTTGTCGGTCCTGTGTTTATTAACATTTTAGGGATCCCCTCGTTACTAAGCCCTACAACCTTACACGCCCATCTTAAACGCTGCAATGCTATAGCTTGAATTATATTTACCGGATGCAGTTCCCTCAATTCAGCGTATAATCCCTCAATAGTGTAGCCTTATAATAATAACAAGTTATTAATATATTGAGAAGTTTATATAACTTTTTTTGTTCGTTTTTTAAAATTTTTTATTTTATTTTTTTTTAGAGGTAACATCTAATTCGTTTAGTCAAGGTTGTAAGATTAAAATAAACAAAATATCTTTAAAAAATGAGACCAGCCCATCCAAATTTTCCTGGAATGCTTTTTTTTCCAATTTCTGCATGTTCTCGATTACGCGTTTTTTGCAAAACCAGTTCCGTTCAAGCTCCATTTTAATTGAATGTTTCATTGAGGGGTTTATTTTTGTTTGTTTTATATTTCCTTTTCATATTTTCATCTTTCACAATAGAAAAGTATGCAGATTCGGATATGATATTGAAGTCCGGGTGTATGTAGGTGCATTTCGGCCCTTTTTAGAGAAAAATAGGAAAATTTCGCACGTCACCGGATTTGATACCAATGAGATAACCTCTTGTTCTAGCAAAAATAGTCAGATATCAACACTCTTTTAAAAAAACATTTTGGAACCGATTGGAAAAGCATGGATTTCTTTGATTATGATAAAAATATGGTCACCAGATGTTACACTGAGCTTGATGAGGATGAATGGGGCGTAATAACGACGGGAATGAAAACGCGTTCATAACCGTTTCTAAACAATAATTATTTTTTTTATTTTTTTGTGCAATGGGTGTTTTAACTTAATTTTATCTTGTATTCAAATTTATTTTTTTTAATTTTGTAATTTAAAATTTCACTAAACTGACCTTTGTAGGTGACCTTGAATAGGTGTATTTTTTTTTTTTTTTACTAATTAAAACTATATTCCTAATTGTTCCAAGTATTACTCTTCAACCTACTTGATTGAAAATTGTGGTTATCCACCCAGATTGGTTCAAAACCAGCTCCATCTTAAACCTACATTTTTTAAAATTTATTTAATGTGATTTACAACCGTACAAATAATAAATACAATAAGCAAATATGTTGTATGTTTCATATACACTTGGAAATTTTGGGTAGGAACCACCCGTTGAAGGTACTTCAAACATTAA
This sequence comes from Halyomorpha halys, assembly GCF_000696795.3. Lineage (NCBI taxonomy): Eukaryota > Metazoa > Arthropoda > Insecta > Hemiptera > Pentatomidae > Halyomorpha > Halyomorpha halys. Next base: position 65,847 of record NW_027108603.1, read on the forward strand.
TTTAAATTAGAAGGTCCCGTGGCCATCTTCTTTTCAGGCCTCGGAGGATTATCAGGGATTGTTCTGGATGAAAGATTAAGAATTAATGGGTTAGGATGGTTAAGGAGTTTGGAATGAAAAGACGCTAAATCGAAATTCCCAGAAAGCTAAAATTACTGAAGTTGTGAAACTACAGTGAAATATTCATGGATATTAGTTCTTTCGGTACAAATATCGAAAGTGTCTTAAAACTGATCGGCAAGTCAATGGGAAGTTTTTCGCTTTCCTGAAATTTTTCTAAATTTGGATGGAGCTAGATTAGGAGCTATATGCCACATGTAACCTTTTAACTTGTTCAAGGCTGGTTTAATTATCTAAATAAAATAAATTGTATTCAATTAAGGCTCAACACTGTTTATTAATACTTTAGATATCTAACGTTTCGGCCAACCTTCAAGGACAATCTTAACAATAAATTCACGGCCTCACTATATATTACTATTTTGCTTATATACTATATTCCTTATATATACCAGCGGAACAGCCCCTCCCCGTTCCAATAATCCACTAGCGTAAGCCAACCAAGTTACAACCTTCATTGGACCCCTCACCTAACCTTATAATGCCAAAAGGCAATCCAAGGTATCTTTGACGCCCGGCTATACATATAGCATACCTCCTCTATGTACGTGCCGAATACCCACTAAAATCATTGCAGGAGGGTATGAAAAAGAAAAAAAAATCCTTATATATTGTTATATAGAAGTTCAATATTCTTATAATATTATACAACGCATTTTCTTCAATACTACTTATGTACCTATATTATCTGTTATCTTCTTATGTTTCTTGTTTTTCCGTATTTCCTTCTATTCATTATGGTTCCTTTCTTGTTTTTATTCATAACCCTGATGAAGATCTGAAATTGTGGGAGAAGCCTTGGCGCTAATAAATAAATTTTTACTTATTTTTGTTCTTCATTAACCACGTCCCCAATCATCTTCTCCCCACAGATATAATCTACGGTTAAGTATAAACTCATCGGTATAAAACTTTAATAGATTCCGTGCACATAAAGAACAGAATTTAGGGGCGATAAAATGAATTGGATTTGGTGCAGAAATCCCACAAAAGTGATTTACCCAGCCGAATGACGGCTATCCAGAACGGGGGCCCATTTCGGCCCCTTCCTAGGGCTTCGGGCTGCGAACTGCCGGCTGGGGTACGCAACGACCTTCGCACCGAGCACCCTCAAAAGTTAACAGCATCGCCTCCTCATTGTTCGCTCGGCTTTTGTGAATCCTTCCAAGGATTTCTCTTGGAATATTTGATTGAGTCATCGTTCACACTCTTAAATCAAGATTGAGTTTACCGAGTCCTCCATAGTAAGGACAAAAAAAAAAAAGGAAAAAAAAAAAGAGGGATTTGATTCCACTTTTATTTATTTAAGTAATGCCCGAATATTTCTATTTTCAAAGGATATTGGGTTTTCAATATGACCGATGGCCCGGTTTATATTTGATTAGTTACGTCAGAAAGTATAAATTAACTTATAATGGGAGATTCCTGGAAAGGAAACTTTCAAAATAACTGAGAATTCTAGATTTTCTTTTTTTATATCTACCGATGAATAAATTTTTTGAGTTTGTGAACAGCCTAGCTCTAGAGCGAAAAGTATGAAACTGAAATTAGATATTATATATGAAAATAGATAGAGCTGCTGTATACCTGGAATATTCCAGCCATTTATACGTTAAAATAGACCTATTTTCGTGATTTTCAATAATAAAGATTGAACTCAGTATATCAACGTATAACTAATAATCTTTAATATCAGGTAGGCATTCTCCACATGATATAGTATCAAAGGAGCTTAAACGCGGGGTTTTAAAAAAAAATAAATATAAAAAAATAACTCTAAAGTACCTTTTATTAAATTTGTTTGAAACAATTAACCATTTTTATTACTGTGAAGAAAATATGGTAGGGTGTGGAGTCTGCTAATCAACACAAATAAATAAAAACTTGTTTGTGCCGATGTTTCGACCTGCATTTCAGATCAGAGAATCATAAAAATAAAGGAAAATGATAAACACATATTTGGATATATACATAACAATTAAATAGTTGATTAATAAACAAAGTAATAATAATACTCGTAATACTAATTGATTAATAAATAACTATTAGTTAATACTTGATTTGGTATTAATACCTTTGACAAAAAACTTAACGGTTTGTTAAATTAATTTATAAATTATAAAATATAATTTTTAAAATGAATAATTGTCTTCCTTTGAACGAATTAAGTAGAAAATATTGGATTAATAACAATAGAAGTAGATCGATGATAATAGAAGATGAAACAGAATATTATAGAAGCAAGAATTATACAAAATAAATTATGAAAAATTAACAAAAAACAAAGCAAAACAGAAACTGTTGAAGAAATAAAGGAGTAAACATAATAAAAGGTGCGAGAGAAAATGTAAATGATAAGAAATGGAGCGCGCTCCCGACCATCTTCTTCTCAAATCAACCTACGGTCAACTATTAACAGCTCATTTTTATTAATGTTGGTAATGATAATATTAATTGATTAATATTAATCAAAATAGATAATTATGAACTCTGAAAGAATTTGATAACTAACTAAAGGTAACAGGGTACCATAAATTTGAAACGTACAAAATTTTGTTATTTACCAAATAATATCAATCAAACAAAAGTCGAAGAATTACTTAATTTCCCAGAACCACTGCAGTAATAATACTTTAGAAAGTATTGATTGGGAATGCATGTTATATTATTTATAATATTATTACAGTTGAAAACAAAGATGACGGTATATAAACAAATTTGTGTACCTACGCTAACCGAAAATTAAAAAAACCACCTGAGCTAAGGACAACCCCTTACATCAGATCTGGCAATAAACAGAGAAATCAGTCCTGGTGAATTAAAAAAGTTGGCTACAGAAAAATAATTATTTAAGAAATGGTCCAGGCTGCCTCGGCGCCGTAAGCTATGCGGGTTGTTTAGAAGAAATTTAAGACCTTTCTTCCTTTTTTTTACCTAATATTTCTGGTTTGATTTGATTTATAGTAAATTTGAACCTCATCTGACCCTTTCTCATGAACTCATAACGAAATGATTAACTGAAAGTGAAGTGAGGAAACTCCAATTAGGAATTATCGTTCACAATCGTATGTCCTTGTTTATTACCCAATATAAGATTACTATTTTTTTTTTTTTAAAGGGAACAATGATACTAGTTATGTCCTAAAAACAACAATGAACAATGAAGAACTGAGTTTCTTGATGGAGTCTTTTTTTATGGTACTCCTATCATCGTCGAGCCCCCTCGAGAACTACTGGCATCGCAGATGTTCCCATCCCTATTTACAGATCTAAGGTCGTCTATCATCTCCAAGCCAGGGTCAGCACTGTTGGCACTCGCTGTAATGACGCAAAAGGAAGTGACGTTAACGGATTCGGCGGATCAAGGAGTCGGAGAGGAAATTGGTTCCTAGCGAACTCCTACTTCCTCCAACTTCCTGGGCTCCAACTCGATGCTGAGGATGTTGAGTGTGAGACGCAGTAAATCGTGACGCTAATAACGAAATAATTACAATCAGATCACGTCTGTAGTCATTGTTGTTAAGATTAGTCTATCAGACCCGTTAAAACATAAATTAAAATTGAGTTCATAATTCTGTCTTCCACTTTTAGATAAAATCAAGTAAAAGTACAATTCACAGATTAAGCAATACAACTTTAATAAGAGAGTATATCTCCAAGATTGGGTACCTCTAGATAGCACCTCCCCCCTGTATGTCAAAGATGATCAGGAAGAAGGGTCATAAAAAAAAAAAAACAGGTTCAGCTAACATTATACATCATCAGGTAAGGTAGCAATAAAGCAGTTTTAACAATAATTCCTCATAACATATTTAGTTATATATA
>NW_027108603.1:69841-71199 GCF_000696795.3 Halyomorpha halys
TATATATACATACATATACATATACATATATATGTGGCCGAAACCTTCCAACAGCCTACCCTTAAGGGCCATCAGGACCCCGACTAGGAACCACTGCTTCAAAACACCCTTAAACAATAGAATAATAATTGAATGTTTGGAAAAAACTTAGTTTATGTCGTTTTTGAAATGAATTATTCAATTATATCGCATTAATTGTGATTTTATTTATTTCTATTTGCTGTTAATAATCTGAAAGAAGTAATGAAGTTTACTAAAAAAAAATGTAGCTTGATATTAAAGAATCAAATTTTGTCATGGCGATTCGCGAACTCGTTCATGAAGGATTAGATCACTAGTTGAATGGAGCTTCTCCGCATTTAATCTACGGAGTTATGAGAAGAATGCAAATCATTTTTCATTCACTCTTCCTTATCGGATAAAAACAGCTTTGCAAAGCTATGATCTATCCTCATGGAATCCAGCATTTCCAGAGAACTGTTTTGCTCCCTTCGAACGAAAGCTAATCTATAAGTAAACAAATACATAAATATCTAGAAGGCCACAAAAACGCTGAATGGATTGTATTATACTGGAATTATTACAAATATTGCTGATCTAGGCTATTTTAATCGGTTTGATGACAACACCCCTTCTTGGAGTTATTTCGCTTTAATCAATATATACCGGACACCACCCGGGGAGGCCATATTTCTTATTTTATTTAATTGGTTGTCTGCTGGTCATAAATTCAATACTGTTCATTGGCTCTAGTCATTAACCAATGACAACGAAGTTATTTACCAAAAGATGGATGGTATTTGATCAAGCTCTATTTATAAGAAAGACGGTTCTTTGAAACTGCGCAATGGTAAACAACTCAATAATAATAATCTTTGTACGGAGCTCATTGCCCTTTCATGGAATGTCGATATCAGTAAAAGAAGTAAACAAACATTTTATCCTTAACTGCTTTGAATGCGTCATTGGAGAATGCTAATTAGATTTTGTTTGTATTATAACTTGGATATAATGCATTTACTTACGATATGAACATTCATTGCCAAATCTGATTCCTTGTATCTTTGGTACAACTAAAGAACAATCGGTTTCCATCCAAAAGGACCAATCCATCATTGAATTGACTTCTGTTAGTCCAGATCCAAGAGACCTGCTTGTCGGCTACGTATTCATAAAATGGTTGTTGAGCAACCGCGAACTGACGTAATATTTTTGAAGAAAGCTCCAAAGAAAAACCAACTGGCTCGGATATAAATATTTATTTGGTGAGGCCAAGAATAATAAAACATAAAAGTTAAAATAAATTAATGAATATAAGTTAAAATAAAAGTTAAAAATTTATTGAAACAAAAATAAAA
>NW_027108603.1:71249-75753 GCF_000696795.3 Halyomorpha halys
AAAACAAAAGCGTTAAAAGATAACGAATATAAGTCAATATATATCAATAATAAGTCAATAGATATGTAAAATAAAATGCTGGATGACGACTCCGAATAATCAGAACCAATCTGAGGGTGGCACCTGTTCGAATGCAGCCTGGAGCATTGACGTTTTTCATTGAGTGGTGGTCCCATAAGGTGAAAAACTTGACCCCCCCCACCATGTTTAGAATAAGTTGGTCACATGTAGATAACTCCCGTCCATATGTCAAAAATGACCAGGAAGGGGGTAAATAAAAGTTATAAATACCGCGTGAGCCATTCGTAGCTTAGGTACCTAAACCTAATATTATCACCATCAGCAAAGCGGACCCTCCCCGCTCACCATTGTATCAATGCGCACTTGGCGCCTTCGACTGTACACACACAGTGCACAATAGAATCAACACCTTAAAATACCCCTGCCCTGGTAGTAAAAGGATGCATAACCTCAACCTACACATTTTCCATGTACCTAGTTTCCTTATTCCTTTTAATGGAGGGTACGAAAAAAAAAAAGTAGCTTAGGTTTCGCAGACCTTAGCAGCCTGAGAACTGCCGGTTCGAATATGTCCTGGAGGGTGGACTTTTTTCGGACTTCAAGGCATTCCCACGAAATGAAAAAAGTCCGCCATGACTCGAATAGATTGGTCACGTCGAGATAACCTCCCCTCTCCTGTAAATGACCAGGAAGGTCATAAAAAAAAGTTATAAATACCGCTGCTTCTCTCAAATTGGTTAAACATTGATGAGCCCACGTCTACATGGCTCCTTAAAGCATTCACTATTCAACGTTTAATTCAATTAATGACCACAATGGCATTCATGAACGCAGTGGACTTTAATTAGACTAAATAGACTTGGATTATATCAATCACAACCAGTATACCACAAGGTGTACAAAAATCAAAATGGGAACTCTGGCACTTAATGAGGGCAGGCTGGGTCTGGTCCTGGATGGTAACGATAGTAACTAATAATCAAAATTTATCGAAACCACAATGGCCATGCAGATAGAGTCTGTTAATGCACTATACTAGTTACAATTAACAAAAAAAAAAATGTCCAAACAAACACATAACGTACGTAGACAGGGCTGGTAATGAATTATACTAGACAACTAATAAGCAACAACTGATTTAAAAATCGTGGATCGTCCTGTTGCTAAGGGACGCCTTAGCAACTGTTTCTCTTATTCTTAAATATTTTTATATAAAATACACATGTTTCTTTTCAAATAAACAAAAATTCAAAAGAATATAATAAAAATAAATGTAATAAAATTAAATACTAATACTATTTACAAATTAATTATTAAACATGGGTTAACCTTGGCTGACGTTCAATTTTTCTGATCTATTTTTTAAAGAGAAGAATAGCGTCATCAGGTTGTCGAATTTAAAATATTGAATTGAAATTTAGCTTGAAGGCACAGCCATAAACTAAATGAAATAACTTTTCTGGTGATTTATTTAATTTTTTTTTGCTTCAATTTTATCATGTTTCCTCAACATTATTGTATGCTTGGACAGAACTTACATGTGCTTCGCCCAACTAGTCAAATGTTACTTTTATTATCTTTTCTTAAGCATTGTACTCGAAAGGCCTTGGCTCTGTGCACGTTATTGAACATGGGCGTAGATAGTTACCGTTAAGGGGGCAATGCCTATCACCTATCAGGCCGTTTCTAGAAAATTTGTGAATAAGAAAAATAAATAAATAAAATCGAAAACTTATTATTATTTTGCCGAATAAATCTTGAATGTATTCACTCAACCTTTTTATTAATTTACCAGCACTTATTATAATTATCATACTTTCTATGCTACACGCCAAAGATGTTTGATTTTGTTGATAATTTTTTTTCAAACGGAGAAATCAGGAATCTAAACAGCTTTAAACCTTACATTACATTTTTCGTATCTGATTTTATAAAAAAAATTAGAAACAACAATGCAACTCAACCAATCCATAAAATGCACTAAAAGGATCTAATTAAACCAATTAGAACAGAAGATATAAAACTTTCTGAACTACACACGTCATAAATGTTTAATTTTGTTTATAACTATTTTTCAACCAGAGATCTCAGTAGTTGTCATGCCGACCGAGAACATTGTGAAAAAAAACAACATGTCAATCGGTAAGTCAAAGGTTTATTGTGGACAAAGATTCCACTATCCTCTTTTATTTGTATAGATTTCACATCACCCACGTTTCGGCCAACCTGGCCGTTATCAAGGTCAATCTTTTGATTTCCAGCTTTAATTAGAATTGTTTTAACATCACTCAAAATCATTATTAATTCTAAATATCATACCTCAAATTTAAAATTCACCTCACATAAACTTCTAAAATTATCGCAGGCTTTGTTGCCTAAGCATTATTTAATGTAGTTACATGAGCTATACAGAGCGCGGTAGGACAGTGGTAAGGCACTATGCTACTAACTCCAAGGACCCGGGTTCGAATCCAACTGGGACAAATAATTATTTTTTGTTACACTGTAGTCGTGAGTCAAACCTGTAGGTTCCGGAGCCCTTCGGGGGTGGGCTCCACCCACCCTCCTAAAGTAACGGGGGAGGGGGGATCTGGCGATTGAGCGTTGTCTTGAAGAAAATCGCCTCCATGTTCAACCGTTTTTCTATAAAACAATACTTCCTTACAGAGTACTGAACCCCATGGATCGTATCAGTTCAAATTATGATTATTATTATTATTATTACATGAGCTATAAAAACAAACTTAATAAAAGAAAAAATATTTAATGTTTATTACCTAATGTTGTCATCTTATTTATACCCTTTATTATTAATTTTTTTATTGAAAATTGAATCAATAAAGACTCGAACTTTTATATTATATTACACAAACCTTTAACCTTTAACTGAAGAAAAGAGAAACGAATATTCCCTGAGGAGGTCCTTCACACCTCCACGGGACAAGGAATTATGGAATGGTCTCATCTACAAGTCAACTCTACCCAGTAATCGATTCAATCACATTTCGATTCACAATGCTCAATGGTAGGCCTATCTGCACCACCTTACCAGTCTGCAATAAGATGGAATTAAAGCCGTCGCAGAGAGCCGTTGGGATAAAATGATTAATCGATATTTAATTTCAATTTATTGTTATTCAAGGATTGTAATGGTTATGTATTTTGATTTAGGCTTTACATTACAATAAATAATACATATTAAAGAAATATAGCGATACAAAAATTAAACGTAAGTTGATAATGTTGGTATTGCATAAGGGAAATTACAGATATAAATTAAAACGAAATAACAAATATAATGTTATAGACAGAATAAATAAGTTGATAAAAGATGCTGACGATTTGGTATTATTGGGCCAGAAAAAGGAAACTATAAAGCTAAATACAACTACGTTGATAAACTCTAGTTTGGATCTAGGCTTCGAAATTTATACGAATAAAATGAAATATATGGTTAGCAGTAAAAAAGGAAGCGATTTCGGTGTTATAGATATAGGAGCAAATAAATTTGAACGAGTACACTAGAAAAAAAGAAATTGATGAGGAAGTAAGAGCGAGGTTAAAGGCGGGACATTTTTCAATTTCGACATTTTTCAACTATTATCCTTCCCATTTTTCTTTATGAATGCGAAACGTTTCTTAGAACAGCGCCTTAAGGTTTTTGAAAATAAAGTATCACGTAATCGGATAGAAAAAGGATTAGTTAACGGGAGAATTAAGAAGGCTGAGTTGAGGGAAGTACACCAGTAAATATAATTCGGGTTATAGCATTGCTGCTAAGATGGGCGTGTAAGATAGTAGGAGTTAGTAAGGAAAGGATGCCCTAAAATATTAATAAACACTAAACTAACAGCTAAACATCTGAAGGGTAAACAGAAAGTAGATAGGAACACTAGGACATCATCAACAGAGTGCCTGGCAGTCCCATGGATCTATTAATTAATAATAATAATTGTTTAAATAAAATAAATTGTATACAATTTAGGCTTCAAAACACGCTGTATCTCTTAAAAAGTCCAACGTTTCGTCATAAAGTATAATAGTGTTTGATTGATTGAAATTAGAAGTTTTAATATCAATGTGAAGATTGACAAATAAGGGTACTTTTAACTAAAAGTGGTGACCTAGGCAGGATAGCTTGCAAAATGTTTTTAAATTATTGATAACAGGCACACATAACATCTATTGAAGAATTGAAAATCCAGTGTAAAAACTGGAGAATCAAAATAAATCCTGAAAAATCCCACCAGATCACCTTTACTCTCCATTGTAAACCTCTGCCCTCCTGTCCTACAAAATCCTTTCTAAATACACCACTTTTGCCTGTTGAACAGATTCGATACTTAGGACTCCATCTTGACAAGAGACTTACTTGGAATCCACACACAAGACTGAAATGACAAGACACTGCTCGTAGATTCCGATTGCTACAACACTTACTTGACAAACGCTCTAAACTTCCCATTCACTACAAAAAATTAGT
>NW_027108603.1:76653-98391 GCF_000696795.3 Halyomorpha halys
AATGGACATAGTGTTGTATCCCTCCGAGGTACAGATATAATAATAATAACAATCTCAATATTTATTCTGTAATATTATTCTAGCCCCTTTAGAATAATATTACAAGCATTGACAAGAGGCTTTAGAGAAGAGGTGTACAACTCGACAATTATTTAATGTACCAATATTAAATACCACCAGTTCCAAATAGTCTCTGAGATATCAAACCTTTTTCAAAACAATTAATTTTAGACAAATCTAGGATATGGTCAAAATCGTTTAAACATATTTTTTTATCTAATATTAGAGTGATACCTAAATACCTTATCTTAATCATATTTCACTAACTAAATCATTAAAGCAATCTTAATCCTTTAAGTTGTCATATTGTTATTATGAATTACTATTCATATTAACAATTACTGTTAAAATTACTGCGTTAAAGAATGAAATATTGCATTTACAAAGCACCTCATTAAAATATAAAAGATCATATTGATGAAGCAATGAAGTTCCAACTATGCCACAGCAGCAACTGTCACAGCTACTGAAATGGTGGGAACTCTATAATAGTTGTATAAATTTTTTTTTTTTATTAATATTTACTTATTGCTATTTACAACTGTACATTATAATACATTTAGTAAATCTGATCTAAGGTAAATTGGAGTGTTACAGGCGTGTAGAGAAACTACCCATTGGTAGCACTCTAATGACATTTTACATTAGCTGGTCTTGTGGCCATCTTCTTTTCAGGCGACTCGGAGGATTGTCAGGAATGGAAGACGATGCAAGATTAGAAACTAGGGAGTTTGAGTGGTTAGAGAGTTTATAATGGAAGGAGTGATATCTGGTTCAGGCTAGATCGGTTACATAGGGAACATTAAGGTCTTTATGTATGATTTTATTTGTGACAAAGCTCCTTACTTTTGGATAAAATACATTGAGGATATTATGAAGGATTTTGGATTGTAAGGATTGAATACGAGAGGAATTTGAAGGTTTAGTGGAGCCCCAAAGCTCAAATCCATACATCCAGATTGGCCTTATTACAGTCATGTAGATCAGTCTTTTGTAATGTGTTGGAAGTTTAGACCGTTTGTCTAGTAAGTGCTGTAATAGTCGAAATCGATGTGCAGTTTCCTGTCTTTTCAAATTTTAATTTAAATTTAAAATCTAATAAAATGTTAAAATTGTATATATACACAAAAATATAAGGGAAAAATAGTATTGAATAAATAAAGAGGTAGTCATAATTTAAGGTTGTTAAAAGTATAAACTAAATAAATAATTATAAAGAATAATAAAACAGTTAATTACTATGTATGTGATGATGTAAATTTTCCATAGAATTAAGAATAATATTCAATAAATCAAAACAACAATATTTCTAATGCTAACACCTAGGTCTTCTAAAAATCACCTTGTTGATCTGAAATTTTTCCATGAGATTCAAACAAGAGTCTACTCACTGTGAACTCTTACAGCTAAGGTCTCAACAAATTTTTCTTTTAGGAAATAGGTGCATTTTTCATAGATTTCCTTCTACAAGTCCGAAAATATAAAGGCACTAAACTAAGTGTCAAAATCGATAAAACAAAGATATATTTACCGAACAATGGCATTAATTGTTACACGGACAGCTTCCTAACAGCCCAGGGCTCAGGAGCCATTATCTGGCGGGGCAATAAGGCATTGGAAGGTGTATTTATTCCCTTAGGGAGTTATACTTCAGTATTTCAATCCGAAATCTTGCAATAAATCATTTTGCTATAATTCTTACAGAGGAAGGGCTCTCTCGTAGAAGAATCACCATCTACACGGACAGCTAGGCTGCAATAGGGACACTCAATAGCTCTGTCACTCGTTCCAGAGTTGTTGAAGACTACTATGAAGCACTCAACAGACTCGCATGCACAAATAGAATCAGCACTGCCGGGATACTGCGGTATCACTGGCAACAAGCATGCTGACAGACTTGCTAGGAACGGCTCTGAAACCATTCCTTTCACACCGGAGCCTGTGTGTGGCATTAGCCTAAGCTTTACGAAAAGCACTATAAAGGCGGCCTATGGATTAAAAGCTAAGTATATTGGCTCAATAAAAGACTAAGACAGGCTAAGCTGCTACTTGATGAACCCCGTAGGGGACGAAGCAAAGAACTGCTTAGCCTGTACAGGACCTCTCTTAGGATAATTACAGGGATCTTTACAGCTCACTGCATATTAAATAAACATATGTTTAACCTCAAGCTAACAGAGTCACCCTTGTGTAGATTCTGCAATGCTGAGGATGAGACGGCCTATCACATTACTTGTTGGTGTGACCGGTTTGCAGGGGTGAGGTTTGCATTGTTCAGGATGGATCGCATAGTGGATCCCAAGCAGTGCGAGTTGATCAACCCCTCAAGCTTATTAAACTTCTTGGAATCTACCAAACTTAAGCTCTAATGAGCTTACTGCAGTGCTGTGATGCTAATTGCAGCACTGGCATGGCTTTAATTGGTGCATAATAGGCCTTACTGCCCGCAGTGCTTTCGATCCAAATTAAAAATAAAATAAAATAATAATAATCAAAGGCTTAGTGAATCCGAAGGTTCGATACCAACACCACCAATCACCGTCAATACACTTCTCTCTAATGATGCTTGTCCAAACCTAAATCCACAAGATCAATCTTGACGCAATCCTCCTACCTATGTTTTGGTTTATTCCTTAGATGTTTACCTATTGGATCAGTGTTAATTACAATTTCGGGATTCATTCATTACTAAGCCCTACCACCATACACACTCTTTTATTTGCCACAACGCTAACATCGGAATTGTATTTACCTAGTGCAGTTCCCGCAGTTCGATGTTGTTGTTTAAAACTATTTTATATGTTAGAATAGTTTTTTAATTGTGAATTATACATTATTTCAGTTTTAAGGATAAACTAATTTAAGCATAAAGCATAAATATATGAAAAAATTGAAAAAGTAAAAAAAAAAAATGGTTTTTAATTTATATAACTTTATAACCCTTTGAAAAATATTTAATAGCAATTTTTTATGGAAAGTGTTGTCTATAGAGTCTAGTTAGCAAGAAAATAGAATTTTATTTCAACATCTAAAATTCTGATGGAAAGAAGTGTTGTGAATAATTATTGTAAATAAAAATAGTTTTGCTAGCATTATTATGAATAATTTACATAAGTGATTATTAATTAATTAGATTCACTATTAATTAGAACTAAAATTTTGCAAAAATGATTATTTCATATTTTATGTATAACAATAAAATCTTGTAATAGTAAATTTTGTTTTTATAATACCTTAATCTGTTTATTAATATAAAAAAGGCTGGTTATGAAAAGTATTGCAGGTAGGAAAAGCTTCTATGATGGGCTTAGTAGACCGATAAAGTAGTCTAAAGCCAGGCAACTTGACTTCGATCTTGCCAGGCAGCTCTGAGGAAGCAGTCACTCCATCTGACCAGGGGGAGGGGGAATAAGTTGATACCCCATTCCCCGTAAATCCAAAATATCATGAAACCTCTTAAAGAAATAGCTGGAGTGTCCTCAAGGAATGACACAGGATTTGCCAAAAGGATATTGCACTTGAACTATTGAACGTTTTATCTTTTCACCGATTTGGTGCACTTCAGTACCTTCTACAACAACTAAAATAAGGAAAATAGGCATCGACTCAGATAGGACGACTGTGTGACACAGGATACCAGAAAACTACTGGAAGTAAACTGGATAGAGGGGGTAACAAGAACCACATCAGGGTATAGCACCACAAAGAATAAGAATAATGATATAATAATTGTGTTACAACTAATAAAGTTTTAAAAATATATTAAATAAATGATAAAACAATCCTTATATGATTAACATCACAATAATAAAACAAGATTATTAAGAAGATTTCAACTACAAACAAATTTCTTTGTAATATAATTCTATTGCAATGTTCCAATTAAGAATACTTAGATTAACATAGTAAACATGTGTTACAATAAAATTTATTATAAACCTTAAGTTCATGTTCTTCTAACACCATTAATTTAGCAAAGCAAAGAACTTATTAAATTAATTAAAATATACCAAGGAGTGATGCAACATCATTAAACTATAATGTAAAATACTCTATCCAACCTAATTACTAATACATCATTAGTTAATATCTGCTTACCTTACCTGAATATTTGTCCTCCAATCATCTCGAACCATTCCCTTCTTCTTGTTCTTTTCATTTTCATCATTTTAGATTGGACCCTGCTTCTGTAAAAAAAAATATATAAAGTATTTTAAATATTATAAGGTTGTCAATTAAAAAAGACAAATAAACTTTTAAAAGAATAATTTGCAAATATTTACAAATTTTAAATACATAAATGAACAAAACACCATGATTAAAACAATTGAAGATTTAGAATTTTTTTTCATAAGTCTTACGTTGGAAACCTATACAACTCTACAATGGATATATCAAGATTCATTTTTCAGGGGGATTGAACTTTCAACATTCTGAAGCTCTGGCACTCTGCGACTTTTGCCCTAACATTCTCAACAATTAAGTCCTCTAATTTGAAATTCTTATTTTACATCAATTAACCTCTTTATATTGTTAATACAAATATGATTTGCCTTTAAAAAAATCCTTTACCTAACCATAAAGTAGTGATTTCCAACTTTTTTGTACAACCACCCTCCTTTTTTCTAAAAAAGTTGATGTGGCCCCCCTCCCGCTCAGTTTGGGGGGTCTATAAATACTAATAAATAAATATTTTTAAGTTCATAAAAACTTATATTGTAATCAATTTAGTGGGCTACAAAACCATACACCATATTACATAAAAAATAGTTTTTGTTGTAAGTAATAATAATTTTAAATATAATAAAACAAATCTTATATAAATAGATAGAATACATAATTAACACAACATAATAATCTTTGAATGCGATGGTTTGGCTTGTTTTTCAGCAAAAATTTTCTTAATTTATCATATCATTGAAAATGTACAGTTTCTTTAAAATCACCAAATAAGATTGATAATTTGTCTTTGAAACAGCTACCATAAAAAATCCAGTTCCACATAATTAAGATACTAAAACTGGAAGTGAAATTTCTAAATAATTTATAATTTAAGTAAGAAAATCTTTCTTTACTCCAAAAAAACACGTAACTTTATTATTTACTTTTTAAAACATATACTTAAATGTGCTGTCACATGATTATTTAAAAATGTCTAATCTCTTCAGACCTTCTCATACCCAGGTTGCGGGCAGTAAGAGTTTATAGAACCATATTTTTAAACTTATTGACATCTATAAAATTGAAAAATTTTGTTGAAGTTTCTCTTAATAAAACGAAAACAGATATCCTATACTTCTCAAACCTATAAAACCATTCTGAGAGATAGCATAACTGTCACATTATCAGAAAACTAATTAATTTTTAAGTAAAATGATTAAATCTGTCAAAACTAATAGCGGCTTACTCCAAACTAAGCATACAGCATCAGCTTAAAATCTAAGATACATGTAGATTACATAGCATTCATCTAAATGGAATATGGGTGTAGAAAGAGTGAAACCTTACCAGGATTTTTATTACACCCAATTAAACTCCAAATCCATGTTTTATGTCCAAAATTAATAAATAATGAGTCCACATTATAATACGAATTAGACTATTAATAAGTTTAGTCCAGTTAATTTGCGATTTGCGGTGCTCGGCTGCGAAACTAAATGATGTCTAAATGAGACATCTCATAAAAATGAGAGACTTAAGTCTGATGTCCTATCAGCAAGAAGAGTATGGACGGATTTTTTGCACTTGTACCCGAGACGCAACTGTACCGACGGATAAGAGTGAAGAGGTGAAGAGTATGGATAACCATTCAACAGATTTATCTCTTCAACACCAAGTTGAGTTTTTTCGTTTGTATTCGAAAATGGTAGCTACTTCGTTATTAGCAGCGCGCGCCACTTGCAACAGTCCCGCGTCCGCGTAGAGGAGTTACATTTTTCTTTCTTCAATAAATTTTTAGAAAAACATCATAGATTTGAACAAAAAAATGTAGATTTATTTATTATTGTTTTCTTAATATTTATTTTTTTTTTAATAAATAATATACAAAGTTTCATTATTGTATTGAAAAAATAAAAGTGACCGCCTTTAGATATTCAAGTATCTTAAATATTAATAATAAAGGTATATTATTATACAAATATTTCAACGAATAGTTAATTTTTTATTGTCATTGAATAGTATCAATTATTGTTAATAGTATAGGTAAAAGCCAATAGCGGGAAACGTTTGTAGGTTGTAGCACCATCTTTCGGAACAAAAAGGAAACTATAAACTGAGTGATCAAGAAGTAGAATGAATTTTTCCAATTTTCAGTTTAATTCTGTTTTACTAGTTAAAACTTAGAAAACAATGATCTATATAAGGTTAACCAATATTATTTATTTATCTATACAATGTACTCTTAAAATCTCTTTGGTAAATATGAAATAATAAATTCAATAGCTAAATATTTTTTCTGTATGAATCTGCCATCTTGGTACAATTTTGAAAATTAACATTTTTCAATTTTCCATGCAGTTTTCGAAATATAAGATTATTATTAATGAATCAAAGTAATTTGACAACATAATTGTTAATTATAAATAAAAGATATATATAAATCTTATTAGTGTTTTCTTGAAGTTATTAAAAATAGATAATACAACATTTTATTTCTTCTAAAAACTTCATACAAAAGTATTCATACACCCACTTCAAATAAAATAAAATAAAAATATTACTGAATGGAATATGGTCCGGGTGCGGTAAAAAAAACTCAAATAGTAGATAATTATACTATTTGAGTTTTTTTTTTTACCGCACCCGGACCATATTCCATTCATCTATACACACGGTCAATCAATAATCTTCCAAAAATATTACTGTTATTTTCAGCATAAAATATCAATCATTTAATAAGAAAAGTGTATTTTTGGTAATATATAATTAGATTCAATATTAAAATAATAGTTAAATTTAATATATAAATAAGTTATTCAAATTAACAAACCAACAATATGAGTCAAAAGTATTCATACATGTTATTTTTGTTATATTAAATCTAGGATTAAACTTCCAATATTATGTTAAAGACATTAGTGTATTGAATCAAACTGTGAGAGGTTACCTTTCATTTCAGTACATTATGGAGGATCCACATCTTATTTCTTCACAGTATATGTTCGGGATCGTTGTCCTAGAAAAAAATCTAATTTCCTTTTTATCTAAATTTTTTCAGCAAATTACTGGGATATTTCTTATTAAAATGTCAATATATTTTATGAGATCCACTATTTTATCTATAAATTGAAGAAATCCTTCTCCTACAGCATTCATACAATCCCAGATCCGAGTGATTTACCTCTATGCATAATAATGGGGACTGCAATTCCTGTTTCCATTTCAAACTGTAGACCTTTCTTTATGGCATTAATTTTCAAAGACCTTTGCTTCCCAAATTAGAAACATAAGTAAAAAAAGTATAGAGGATAAGAAGTTCTGCAATGAAAATGAAGTACAGGAATGAATAGATATTGCTTTTGTGTGAACTCTATAATATATGAATGGCATAATGAATTATAACAAATATTTCGACATCTTAAAAAGAAATCTCCCAAATATTGCTGAATAATTTAGATAAAGAGGAAATTAGAATTTTTGGTATGATAAGGACTCACTGCATAAAGAACTAATATTTGGATCCTCTAGAACATATTGAAATGAATGGTGATCCCTCACGGTCTCAGGATATGATCCTGACGAGTAACTGTAAAAATATCTGAAGGAATAAGTCAGAAAACGCAATGTTTCTGATTTCTATGATTTAACAAGTTTTATATTATTTTATGTTAACGAGGAGTAGAACAAACTCCTTCATCATTGATGCGAAAATGAGTTGATTCAATGCTGCAGTGTCTTCAATGAGAACCAATTCACGAAGTATTAGTGAAAGTTCTAATATCAATTTAATATAATAAAAATTACATATATGAATTCTTTTGGCTGATGTTATTCATTGATAGTTTAAAATAATTTATTTATAATCCAATTGGTTTATAATATCAAAATACATCCTTTTATTAAATAGTTGTTGTATTATTAAATGGTTTTATTTATCTAAATTACTCACTGCAAATAAAAGGAATATGTTTTTTTAATTTGATTTAAAGTAGGTTTATGAATGTGTTTAACTCAGATTAAAAGTCCATTGAATTTATGATGAGAACAAACATGGGCTGTTATGAAACGTAAAACAATTAAACTAATAAATACAAAATAAATTTAGTTCTATGATAAATGGTACATGGTTTATGGTTATCTTTCTTAGATTAATACATGTTAATATTCAAATGTGTATACAATCACTAACTATTCATGTTCTACCATGTATATCTAATATAAAAATGTTCAATTTATATTTTCAACTTTTTCTTTTTACAGTTCACAGAATTTGGTGATCAGTATGAGATATTCAATATTGAGGCACTGGATGAAAGGATTAAAAAGAATTATTTGTGAGTTAAACCTTTCAGTTATTTATTTCTATTGTTTGAAACTATTGCAAGTGAAGGGTAGTTAGTGATATTTATAAATAAAACAGTTGATTTACAATAAAAGAAAGTTTAAATTATAACTGACTTGACAGAAAGAAGATTATTATTTTTTAAAAATAAAATGAAATAATACTAATTCATTTGGTGCACAGCTAAAATTAAGAAAAAAAGTAATGTTTTTTGGATTGATAAATTTGAGCTTCAGCATTCTGAGGTCTCCTATTTTATTAGAAATACTAAATTATTTTTATTTTATATAATATTTACATAATTTTCAAATACTATGTTTTCCTACAAAAGGATCGCTTCTGTCAATGGACTAATGGACTGTAACAGTTTTTCTTGTTCATATAATACCATTTCCTCACCATGTGCTTGAGAAAATGTTGAACCTCATCTTTCACATTCTCATTGAATATAAGTTGTCTTCTAGTCTAATGTTCTTTAAATTCAGGAAACAGGTATAGTGCAGAGGGACAGTGTTCTCAGCAAGCATGAATTTGAATTCAAAACACAGCTGTCATGACTTTACTGTCAGTCCATGTTCTTTTTTAAATTTTAGAGGCCTTTAAGTCAATTGGGACCATAATAAGCATAGAACATTATCACACACCATCACCACAGTCATCTTTTCCCTAAATTGAAAGAATATTTTACTGGTAGTGGGTTCAGCTATGATGATGGGGTAAAATATGAGTTTAGTGCTTCCTAAAGTAAATAGGGAGGAGAGGAAATAGAGTAACAAGGGCATAAAATACTTGCATGGACATAGCATAGTACATAGACTGCCACAGTGTCTTCAAAAATATATTGGTTGAAGTGGGAGATATATTGAAAAATAAACTAATATATAATTTTTTCAATTTCTTGAGACTGGCATTTACTTATTTATTAATTTATTAATATTAATTTAACAATATTTAATATTATTTATTTATTTATTAAATAAATCTAATGGTATCCTTGTTAAATCTCAACAAGCTTTATATCAACAGTCCCACATTTTGGCCAATTCGGCCATCCTCAAGGTCAATCTTCAATATAAATTTACCCCTCATATCCAAATTTAAAATTGTTTTGCAGGCTATTCTGCCCAGATCACTAATTACAAGTCAGATCATCCAATTTTTTCACAACTTCATTAATTTTTAAAACTTTTAATTTTAGATTAACTACACTATCAACTATGAAGTTATGAAAAAATAGGGTGATATGACTTGTAATTAATGCCCTGGACAGAATAGCCTACAAATATTTTTAAATTTGGATATGAGGTGTAAATTTATATTTAAGATCGTCCTTGTGTATGGTCGAATTGGTCAAAACATTGGACTGTTTATATAATAAAGAGTGCTGAGACTTAAGAGGGATACCATTTGATTTATTTAATAAATAAACTAATGTTCAAATTTTAAAATTAGGTAAATTAACAGAATTTATTATATTTAAATAAAATAAGATTCCTTATTCTTGTGGGTTACCCTTGTACTATTGATTACATCTCTGTAAATAATAGATTCTCTTTACCATTGTTTTGACACTGTCCAGTTTTGTTAAATTTTTTAATATAATATAAGGCAATGCACAGCAATGGTAATGTTTGCCTATACTGACTGAGCTTCAATCTTGAAAACACTCCTAATATCATTATATCTATACTACAATATATCATCTGATATTATAGCAATAGTTATTTTAAAAAAAATATTTATATAAATAAAATAAAAATGAAAAAGAAATTAATAACAATAAGTGACACTAATTGATGTAAATAAATCAAATTAGTTATACATATTTGATTTCTTAAGGTCATCAAATATTTTGTGGGTGCTATTATCATTTAGTAAAATTGCCAAATGATATGATAATCCGGTCTATTAAATACCTGCAGTCTGTCAATATGTGTTTAACAGTTAGCGGTTGTAATGCTGTCTATGTGTTGGTCTAGATTTTCCTGACAGTAAATATTCTTGAGATAGTCGAGTGTGTCCAATTGGTAGTCTAGTGAGTACTACTTCATGTCATCTGCAGCTTTGGATTGACATCTTCCATGGAAGTACTGTATAATTGATTTGTTTTAATTTGTTTTCTGTTTTGTTGGTACAAGTTGCCTGCCATTTATTTAATATTTGTATTATCTTCAGAGGATAAAGGTCATTGTGAGGGCAATCGAAGCAGTCAGATGGCAGGAGCAATGATGCAGCTTTTGCCGCAGTTGCCCAGAATGCCCCTGTGTACTGGTATTCACATAGACAAAACTGTCAGTTTAAAGTTTGTTGTTTACTGGGGTTTCATGTCCTTATATATTTCAACTAGGTCAGGAACTGATGATTATCTAACACTTAAGAAACTTATTCTAGCCAACTGAAGTTAATAATCTTTGAAATTCTAATAAGAATACTCATTGAAAGATATCCAGTAGAGATTTTACACAATTCCATCTAGGTGTAGTATGGTAGGAGGACTAAGGTATCTAGCTTTTGATTTAGATAAATAAGTAATACACTTTTCAATAGATCAATTCCCATAAGGAATTGATAGAAAAATGGATTCAGTAACACATAAATTAAATAAATAATAAATAATATAAATAAATGTTGTTTCTGAAATCAACACCCTCTTTAGAATAGCAGTTTAACCAGAAATTTAGCACTATATTTCTGATGTTTGGAAATAAAATTGATTTTTATTTTGAAAAATAATGATTATTGGTATTACCCAGTACTTTTTGGCCTTACTTTTTTTATATTATTTTATAATTTACAGTAGTTCTATAATTACACCAATCTGTAATTAATAATTAAATTTTTTGACACATATTATTTGGTTTACCATATTTTTTGATTCATTTTTAAATAAGATTTGGCTTTTATGAAAAATACTTCTCATTACACAATTATGTTTATTAAACAAAAATAGAACATCCTTGTATTAATAATTTTATGTTTCTTAATGATTAGGAATAATATAGAAATATATTATTATAAATAGTAGAAAAAATATTCTCAATGTTCTCAATGAACCACTGCATTGTTGTAAACAGCAAAAATTGATCTGAAGCTCATTATTTTTATAATAACATTAGAATAATACAGCTTTTTTAATAATAAATAGATAATTTATTTTAAATAAATAACAGATAACAATTGTGGATTTACATTTGAATTCCATCAGATTGTGGATCAACAATTTGGCATCCTTAAATGAGATCTACTAATAAAATTACTTATATAACCATTGAATTAAATATATTACAACATTGCTATTATATTACTCTATTACTTGTATTACCATTATATTACTATATTACTTTATTATGAACAAAAATAAACATTTACGCTTAGAGGTTTATACTGCCCTCGACTAACACTTTAGACTGCCTTAATAAACAGACAAAATACTTGAAATTTAAAATGGAAAGATTTCTGACCTGGAAATCATATGTGAGAACTTTGAAAAAAGACTGAATCACCAAATTTCTTTACTTCGATGACTGCTACATCATAAAAATAAACGATTACTTACTAAAAAACTTAAAATATACAACATGCTGTTTAGACTGACATGGACTTATGCCACTCAAGTGTGAGGCTCCTGCGAAAAATCCCACCTTGAGACCATTGAGATATTTCAATAAAAATTCCTCGGATACACCAATCACAGTTCCTTTTACATCACAAACAAATCATTACAGAAGGATCTAAACATACCATAAGTGACTAACATAATAAAATCACAGTACAAAACTTTTCATGACTCATTCTACTGGTGCAAACATTGCTGACTGACACACTACCACAAAATCTGATAAGAAGACAGAAACATCTCTGGAGCAGGGATCTGTGACATTAGGAGGTTGTATGTCAAAAGTGTATTCATTGGAAGGTTTCTCCACTCATGAATTCAGACTAATCGTGTGCGGAGGTTGTCTATTGGATTACAAATTTACATTACATACCAAAAGGCATAAGTAATATTACAAAATTAAGAATAATAATAATGATGAATATATATTGTGTATATGAATATGTTATGTAACAATTACAAATTTAAAAACATTTTTTTAAATTATTCTATTAAAAATTAAAAATTGAACCTTAATCAATGTTTATATCCTACTATTTCAGTATTTTGCTAAAAAAAAATTTATGGTTACAAGATATTGCAAAAATAAAATAAAGTTAAATTCTAATCCACTTAATGATAATGTTTTAGAAGGTTATCTTCTCTCAATCTTTAGGTAAAGAGCATTAACTATATCTCTGGCTTAATTCCCAGTGGTGCTAAGTATATTTCCACTAACTTAATACAAAATACAGTTAAAGGTTCACTTTTTTAGGAACATTACAACTTTTCAATTACTGTTTGACTCAACAGATTTAACTTTTATAACGAAATCTATTAAGTCAAAAAATTAATTGAAAAGTTGTAACTTTCCCAAAAGAGTAAACCTTTAATTGTATTTTTCATAAAGTTAGTGAAAATTTACTTAGCACCACTGTGAGTTAAGCCAGAGATATATTGGTTACATGGGCACAATTGGTCTCATTATGAATACTAACTCAATAAATCTTGGTGTTTGTCCTGTTTGTTAATAATAAGCACTATTTTTATCTAAAAATATATTTTTAAATTCCAATAAATCCATTCAGTAAAAAATGTCTGTTTTTAAGTAATACAGTTAAGAAATTACCAATTTATTTATAGTAACATTTTTCTTTTGCAAAATAGGAAAAAATGTTTTTAAGCAATAAATTTTGTAGTATGCAAGAGTATTACATGGCCAAATTTGCCATCTGAAAGCTGTAGGATGTTCTGGGTCAGAGCAGAATTAGAACAAAAATGTGGTCCTATGGACAGTTCCGAACTGTTGGAGCAGTTCAATTATATTCAGGACTCAAACAGTTCTAAATATTTTTGTTTTAGCAAAATTTTAAAGTTATGGTGGATAAAGCAATAAAAGACATGAAAGGTATAAAAAAACGAGAAGAGCATAAAGTATTTTAAAACCTTTAAATCTGTATTCTAATTATTTATATTAAAATAATATAATAACAGAATAATAATCTAAATAATAATAATCAAATTGCGAAGAACCAGGAAAAAACATAGTAACAAAGGAAAACACACCACAAAACATGGAATCAGACCCCCCGGATGAGGAAGAGATAGACAAAATAATAGCGGCGCTTAAAAAACTGGGTCCTGGCAGAGATGTGGAAAATAACAAGTGAAAATTTTAGAAGAAAAGTCACAGAACTATTAATGGACGTCTGAATAAAAGAGGAAATACCAGAAGACTGGCAAACCACACTAATACACCTTCTACATATAAAGGGGCGAAAAACAGAAGTAAACAATTACAGATGTATCTCACTGTTACTGGTCACTTACAAAATTTTCTCAAAAGCCTTATGAAACTGACTAGAACCGCAAATAGACCCGGAAATTGGGGAATTCCAGGGAGGCTTCAGAAAAGGAAGATCTTGCTATGAACAGATCTGTTAAATAAGCCTTAAATTACTGATAAAATATTATATGGTGAGACCCAAAAACCTCTACATCTTCTTCATGGACAGGAAAGCCTATGACTCAGTAGACAAGGGAACCTTACTGAGAATATTAAGGAAATATGGACTAGACTAGAAAACAATAAACCTGATAAAATTAACACTAATGAACACAAAATCCAAAGTAAAGTTCCAGAGACTAACTAATCAGCAAATCCTTCCAGGTAAAAACATGACTAAGACAGAAACACAGCCTGTACCCCATACTATTAGTACTACTATTCATAGTAATCTATAAAATCATGAGAGAGTTCTGGAAAAGAATGCAGGGGCCGTAGTAGCAACCAAGAAAAAACACATAAAAGTGAGCTGCTTAGCCTTTGCAGACGATTTAGCTCTCCTGGTGTAAACAGAGGAAGAGGCAATTAGTCAAATAAATACCCTGAAAGAAATAGCAGAAAAAGCAGCCCTACAAATCTCCTATGAAAAGACAAAATTTATGACAACAGAAAAAACCTACGGCAAAAAAGTAATAGAGGCGAAATATAGACAGATAAGAGTGATAAAGAAATTTAAATATCTGGGAGAGATAGTATGCAATGCGGTTTGGAGAAAGAGAGCATAAAGGAGAAAATCATAAAGTTGGAAAGGCTAAGCTTCGCAACAGGCAATATTTATAATAAGAAGAACCTATCGTCTAACACAAAAATAAGACATTACAACACGGTCATAAAACCAGTAATTTTATACAAAATGGAGACAACATGTCTCCCTAGCCTGGAAAAATTACTGAAAATAGAGAGAAGGATTCTGAGAAGAATCTATGGGCCCAAGAAAACACAGGAAGGCTACAGGATAAGACCAAACCAGGAAATCAACATGGAGATAAATGACCTGGAAACCGAAATAAGAATCAACAGTCTGAGATTCTACGGACACATGATGATAATGGACCAAAGCAGACTAAATGAGAAACTCTTTGACAGAATCCGTAAATACAAATGCATTGGGAGATATGTGAAGCAAATGAGAGAGGAAACAAAAAAATTGAAAATAACAGACAAAGACAGCCTCGATAGAAAACAGTATGGAAAAAAATTGAAAGAAATCAATGTTCTTGCGGTAAATAAAGAAAAACGGAAAAGTTGTGTGTGGTCGTAAGAGAGTAAGCAAAGGCACATAGAAATGAGGAGAAGATACTGGGAGAGAAGAAAAGCAAAAATTAGAAGGTAAAGGTAGTGATATTCATGTAGTCTTGAAAGGCCATTCCGTGAAAAAAAAAAAAAAAATCTAATTACAGTTTTTGTCATTTAAAATTAAATTAAATTTTTTAGTCTATTTTAAAAAAATTATTTTTTTTAGTAATGCTGTTTCAATGGGAATTACATATACAATACATAAATAATACTTTCTTATTTTACATATATAATGGGATTTATTTAATTGTGGGTACAAATTAATTTAGGATTATTTGTGGTCCAGTCCATCAATCGGTTGAGCACCTTACTGATGGGGCTACATGTTATCTTTCTGCATCCATCTAGTACCTGGTTCAAGACCTCCTGGCCCACGTTGTCTATCTGGTTCTTATGTACGCCAGTCTGCATCTTCACATACGGCTTGCCAATGTATGGATATGGTACCCTTCCCAATGTGTTGTGCTTTTGGCTCAACACCTTCTCTCACCCTTAGATGTAATAACTGTAGAAAGAATGGTTATTTTCATCCATCAGATAGAGAGAGTCCGACTTGGCAAGAGCATCAATAACCTGGCTTTGTATCCTTCCAAGGCAGCACAATCTACTACCACAAGTTCCACTGTTTCAATGACTTTAAAGATGCGGCACCATGGATCAATGTGTTTTCCGAAGCTTTGCTTGTCAAAAATATTGAAAATTTTTATATTTTGCCTCTTTCCTCCAATTAACTGTTGTAAGAAAGTCTTTCTATTGAACAATCACTTTCTTGATTATTTTATATAATTTATGACAAATAAATATTTCCCATATTGGGTAGGCATTTAAACCAGTTTACACTTACATAGCTAGACCATTAATATATAAAAAAAAAATATATATAAAAAGTGTTCAGTTCTTGACAACACTGTTGTTGAACTGTTGAAACATGATTAGTGTATGGTGAAATAAAGCACTAAATTCAGATTTTAGAAAAATAATTATATTCAATTCATAAAAAAAGTTGTTATATTCATATGCAATAAATACAAAAGCATTTCTCTGTTCCCTTTATTTAACAATAATAATAATATTCTTTTCTGCTCTTTAGAATAGATTGTTCCCTTTTGCAGAATATGAAATTGGAAATTAATAATGTAGCTTTCGCACTAGAAAATCTACAATTTACCAATTAATGACAATTCACATTATCTTGAAAATATAGCCATCAAAACCATCACATATTTTTAGGAAGCTTATGAATCAGTAAATAATACAACAGTTTTATCAAAATTATATCTATAATTTATTTTTTGCTGTAGAACTGTGACCACTTTCTTAAAAGTAATATTTAACAAACAGAAAAGAAATCTTCAACTATCAGACCTATCTTTAACTAAATTGGATGTAATATTAATATTTGATACTAAAAACTCTAATTAATAAACTTATTTAAGTGCTACTTAATAAAAAAAATATGCAATATATATTAAAATCTAGCAATCCCCAGGAACTTAGAAAAAATGAAATTCGTCCCCAATATAAATTTTTGAATAGTGTGTTGCTTGTTGATCTTAGATCTTTATATAAGGAGAAGATGGTAAGGGGTGTAATCAGTGAAGTGAAATCTAAACTAAGCGAAAGTTATTTTTTAAAATTATTTCTTAATTTCACTGGCTGCACCTCTTCTCCTTTCATGAGGCATTTAGTCCTAAAACATAGTAACTGATATTTTTTGTGAATTGACGTTTTTGGTAATATCAGATTCGTTAAAGCTGATTCCACAGGTCATCATTCTCTCTCTCAATAATATTGGTATTAAGTTAAGGAGGGTGACTGATGGTTGAAGGCAAAGCATGGTAACAGAAAAAGATGACCACACGTCATCACAGTCTGTTTCTTAATGATAAGAAAATTAAAACCAATATTTTTAATGTCAGTAAAAGTTCTGACTAGAGCTTTTTTTGTGATAGCAATGCTGAAGACCTAGACCTAGATGGTTTCATGTATGAGTGCAGGAAAATCAAATACAAATTACTCCTAAAAAAGGTCTATAAAGTAGATTTTTATCTTTTATTTTTTAATCTATGAGTCAAATACGTGATAACTGATCTTAGGTATAACATATACAAAATTTATAATTTGGAATCAAATTATAAATATTTCGAGGTATATTCTGCAGAATAGAAATTTTGTATTAAGGTGAACATGGTATCTGTAGCTAGCAATTACCATGTTTTACAACCAATAGGTCTACCATGACTTAGGGATAGGATTTTTATGTTTTCACATATTTTTACCTGGCCATGATATCTGCGATTCCTTACTGACTAAAGATGTTTCAAGACATTTCTGGCCTAAAGAAGCCATTTTTATTTTACATATTTTTAAATATTTGTCCTTTTTTTGTTTACATATTTTTAAGTATTCTGTCCTGAATCACATATTTCCTTAAATTATTTGTTCAATTTTAAATACATTTTTCTCAGCAACTACATAAAATTCAAGAAAACGCAAGATACTTAAAGGTAAAATTTATCATTTATCATAAATAGTGCGTAAAAATTCTATGTCTTCATCTTTGAACACAAATTAAATGCAGTGGCAATAATAAATTATCACACAGAATTACATCGAGAATTCCTCAGAATCAATTAAAAAGAGTAAGGGTCTTATTCCTGTGGAATTTTCCTAGAATTTGTTTGTTTACTCTTCAATTCATTTCTCTGTTTCTTTCTTTCCCCCTCAGATTCCACAGGTACCAATACTATGTATCTAGATTTGTGCCAAGCATTTGTCAGGGCAGACATTCCTATCTAAAAAATTAGCAATCCAGACTTAAAAACCTTTCTTGCGAAATACACATGCCAAGTAATGCCAGATGAAAGCACTTTAAGAAAACATTATATACGAGGAGACTTTAACGGAAATTCGGAAAGCAATTTCGGATGGGCCGATTTGGATTTCTGTGGACGAGACTACGGATATGGAAGGGCATTATATCGCAAACATAATCGTTAGCAGACTAAGTGTTGAGGCACCTTCAAAATCCTATTTGCTGAATTGTGAAATCCTCGAAAAATGTAACCATGAAACGATTGCAAGTTGTCAACTAATCAACGCCCCTATAACATCAGTAGATGTTGAAAGATCTTTTAGCCGGTACAAGTCCATTCTGCGGTCAAATCGACGAATATTTTTATTTGAAAATTTAAAAATGCATTTAATCTGCAATAATTTTGTAACCGACACTGCTGAATAATTGATTTCTTCCAAATTTTTAAATATTTTTCTAAAGTTTTTTTTCCTTTTACTAAGGATTATCCTTTATTTCCATTTATAATTTGTTTATAATTAATTCTAAGTAATTATTAATCAATTAGTTTAATTACGATTACTAATCTATGTCTTGTTATTGAATAGCTATGTTTTCTCTAAGTTCATTTTTTTGTACATATTTTAACATAATTTCTTAAAAGTATTATTCATATAATATATAATAAATACATATTTATGTAACTTTTTTTAAGTTATAAAGTTACTAATTAATTAGTAACTTATATTGTTGAATAATACAAAATTTATAAATACATATTATTTACATTTTTTTTTTTAATATTTGATAATTTATTAGCACATATTTATGTACATATTTAGGATTTTTTAGCACATAAAAATCCTATCCCTAATCATGACTATTCACTGTTGTGGCAGCATTGTCACACTAGGTCTAGCATGATGGTAGATAGTACATGTAGTGGCGGTGAAGCTACTGTCAAATTAAGACATGTTTACACAGTAACTAAAACTTCAAATCACACTTAATGTCAGATAACATTAGAATGCCTCAAATATTGTAAAACATTGTGTTTGACACATAAGAAGGTAACAGCGGCTCATACTTCATTTAAAAACATGAGATCTGCAAGTACCTCTCCTCTATGATTTTTTCTTATATCCACAAAAAAGTTTGTGGGCAGCAGCTAGTAAAAGTTTTATTTTTCAATGCACTAAAAATAATTGGGTAATACATTTTGTGATTTTCGTTGGAGCAAAGTACCTAATATAACTCTCAAGATTAACAATCAATTTCCCAAAAGTTTTCATCTTGTCAGTTACCATGTTTTTCGACCAGACGTCTGACATATAAATTTTTTAAAATTTTAATAAATGTGAACAATTTGTGTGAAGAAATAATGAAATATGATATAATTGAAAATAAAAATGCAAATATATGAATAAAAAAAGTAACTAAAAATTAGTTAAATAAAAATTCACTAATAATTTTTTTACATATATTTATCATTGTAAATTTTATTTTTATTAATTAATTTGTATTAAATTAATTGTTTTTTAATTGCCTCTTTTTAGCCCTGATAAAAGTCTACAAAGTGGGTGAAACATTGGCAAATAAATATTTGTTAACTATTTTTGGTTCTTTTTGACCACACCCCCAACTATTTCCTTCATATTTTGAATAATATGGTCAAACATTTATATGTATGATTGTTATAGATTATTAAGATCATAACTTTAATATTTTTAAAATGAGAATGCCAGATATATATTGTGGGTATGTTTATAAACAAACTAAGATATGAAAACTGCTAAAAATAGAAAGATATTATTATTTAAAAGGCTACTTTTAATTCAAAACCAACAACTACAAAAATAGAAATAAAAACTTCAAGTTTAGCAGACCACTTCAAGGGCATCCCTCTGAAAATAAACATTCACCGCAAGGTCAAAGTCAAACTAATAATAAACCACTGTTTCTATAGAATTAATTTCTCTTACTATTGTTTTTTTTTATATTTTCATTAAAGGGCAATAGGAACATTTGTAACCTTTTTTTTGCCAAGATTAATTATATAATTATTATTGCCATAGATTATCTTACACAGTTACAAGTTATTTAATTATTAATAAATTTTTTTCAACTTCCTGATGAAGTGATTAATTGTTTCTAAAGGAAATTTACAAAAAGCCTCATTAAACAGATCACTAAACCATTAAATATTTTTAAAATTTCTATAGAGAAGTATTGACAATTTTTTACTTAGCTTTGTATTGGCCCCTCCCCTCTGAAAATTTCTAGGTCTGCCCGTAATGATCCTCCTAAAAAAATTGCCTATTTTGTCTGCTTGATTCTTTTATTGTATTCACTATTAAATTGATAAGCAAATATTTTATTGAAAGTAAATTGAGAGACATGAAATTAGTTTTTTTTTTTAAATTGGCAAAACCTTTTCATATAAATGAATGAAATGAGATAGCATAAATAATAATATGTTGAGTATACAACACTAGTGTCAGATCAAGTAGTATACAAAAATATATTAAGTGGTGCCTACTGAATAGTTTTGTACAATTTTAGTTGCTTTTTGACTTCACCCAGACCACCTCCCTTGAAATAAAAATATATGATAACTTTTATATATTTATGGATATTTATTTCCTAATCATTTTTTACAAAACAAGCATGTAAGAATTTTTAGTTATCTTATTTGCTTAGATACGTTGACATAAGAAATATGTTATAAATAAAATAATAATTAGAATTGCTTTTATTGTATTCCTGTCCTTGACCCACAAACAGCACAGAAACTAAGATTTTGGCATGTGTTCAGGTCTTTCATCAATATTTAACCACTGATCTGACCGACATTTGTTGTCATATATTATCTACTTTTCATCACGCATGATGAACTTTGATGAATACCTTTCGAAAAAAAAACTTGTTTTTCTGTCTAGTAAGCATGTCTTCAATGCATCAACTGCTGCCGCTTATTGAGTTCATGAGATTCTGATAGATCCACCTTTTTTCCTTCACCAACTGTCTGTAAGTGTTGAGAAACTGTCAATGCAGTTGTATTCAGTTATGCTGCAAGTCCTTCAACTGATGAGGGTTTTCTTCCATAACAAGCCTAAGTTCATCGTTGTCAATTTCTGGGGAAGGTCTTCCTCTGGGTTACAAACCACCAGCAAATGGTCCTTCCATTACAATACCCTACCTCAAACGCAGTGGTAATGTTTTTTGCAGCTTGGACTGCTGAGTGTCTATATTTAAACTTATAAAAAAATTACTCGAAAATCGCATGTTTCATGTTTGATGGCATACTAAATTTTTTTTTTTTTATACTAGATTGGCCTGGTGGGCCTTACATGGTTGATATAACTTATACTATATATATTTTTTTAACAGTGGATTATGAGGGGGTATAGTCATACAAATGACACCCCTAACTATATACAATGTTCTTATTAAAAGAAAAAAAAATAATAATAAAATAAATAGATAAGAATAATGCTTCTTAATGAAAGAGGAAAGTAAAATTAATAACAAAAAATTATGATATTGGTACACTTAAATAAAACAAACAATTATCTTCTAATAGTAAAAAGAAACAAGTTAATTTGAAAAAGGGAAGAGAGAAAAAATAATAATAATAATAATAA
>NW_027108603.1:98693-113252 GCF_000696795.3 Halyomorpha halys
TTTTCGTGAAGGATGCCGCTCCCCAGACTTCACAGCCATACATCAGCAGTGGCCTGAGGATTGTTTTAAATATAAGAAAAGCTGTTTCTGGTTTTAGTTTGGAATTTCTGTTTAGGATAGGATAGAGCATTGCTAACCTTGCATAAGTTTGATGTTGATATGGTGATTCCAGGTAAGTCGGCGATCTAGGTGAATTCCCAGGTATCTTACTGTTTCACTGGCAGGATTCCATTTCACACTTTTACCTTTGAGGATTAGATCTGGTGGGCGTCGAAGAGTAAAAATGTTTGAGTTGCATTTTTCAATATTCAAGCTAATCAACCATTTAGTGAGATATTGTTCTAAATCATTAAGGTGACTTTGCAAAGTGTTTCTAGCTGTTATTATGTCATCATGTTGAGAGAACACAGCTGTATCGTCGGCGAACATAGCTATGGAGGTGTGTGTGGACTGGACGATGTCGTGAAAGTAGAAGTTGAACAAAATGGGAGAAAGGACTGAACCTTGTGGAGTACCGGCATTGATTTGTCTAAGGGTTGAATTTTTGTTATTAATTTTGACTGAAAATGTTCTACCATTGAGGAATGAGCTCAGAATATTGTATAGGTATTTTGGAGTGCCTGCTTTCTTTAGTTTATATAAGAGACCTCGATGCCAGACCTTATCGAATGCTTGTTGGAAATCTAAGAACGCTACCAGGGTGTGTCTCTTTTTTTCGAATCCGCTAATTATAAATTCCGATATCCTTGTCAGTTGGTGAGAAGTGGAATGATTGTATTGAAAACCGAATTGAAAATCAGGAATTATTTCGACGCTTTGAAAAAAAGAATTAAGATGGTTTTTTATAACTGATTCCAGTAATTTTCCAAAAATGGGTAATAAACTGATAGGTCTATAGCTAATGATTTGTTTGGCGTTCTTACCAGGATTGTGAATTACTATGAGTTCGGCTTTCTTCCATGTATCCGGAAAGTATCCAGTACGAAGGCAACTGTTGAAAATTGACGTGATAAAAACGACAGCTTTCCTGGTTAACATTTTGATTGCTATGACTGGGATCAAATCATGGCCAGGACTTTTCTTTAACTTGAGCTTTTTAATCAGGTCCTGGATTTCTTTTGGGAACGTGAATTTAGGTTGGAGTCCAATTGTTGCGAGGGGGAGATTTACATATTTGTCAATTTGATCAGTGACTAAATTCGGACTTATTTCTGTGTTGGAGAATGTTTTCTCAAAGAAATTGGCGAACACTTCAGCTTTTTTGGCGTCACTGGTGATGAATTCATCGTTGTCTACTAGACTTGGATTTTTTCACGTTTGTTCAAGAGACGTCGCGTAGATGGCATACTAAACATTGTGCAATGAATCGGAACGATAGTAAATATTATCAAAATAGAGAGGATTGATAACGGCTTTTATTCAGCAGGGAAGTGAGAGCCAATGCCACGTAGGATTTTCAGTTTATATCGATACCGTCCACTAATTAACATTTATCTATTAATTGTGTATGTTTTAAGAGCGGATCGATGTATAATATCTCCTTTGGACAATCTTAATGGTGGATATTGCCTTTAATAGCTTAATAAATGAGGAGTTTTGGACTGACTCCGATATCCAATAATCGACTCATGGCTTTCTTTATAACCCAGTGAAAGGGCTTCCGTTTATGGTGGTAGTTGCCTTTATCCCCTTTAAAAGGCTTTATTTTAAATGGCCCGATATCTTATTGGTTTTTTTTCACTCAAGCCCTTTCGCTTATGCCATCCATTTTATAGACTTGGGCTTGATTATTTTTTCCTTACGACGGACCCATTCCTCCAAACGGTATAATTCTTTATGACAGATCTTAGTAAAACACTTTTTTGGGGACTTTTAAATCTGTGCTTTCCAAAGTTTGATGTAAATTTATTCATTATATTGTTTTTTTTCCTAACAAAAAACCGGCAATCACCCCTTCCAACTGACTCAGTGGAAGTATTATTTTTTTCCAGGTAACGTTTTTCTTTTCTGTTATTACATTGATATTTGATGTAATGGATTTTTTAAAGCAGAAATTTGTCAACTGTTGTTCATCTAATAGGTTAGGATGACAAATGGCATACGCTGAAAGATAAAATCTGTCTTGAATATCGGATTTATAGTAAATCTGAAACAAAAATATTTGAGATCATATTTTAAAAATAAATCGTTAATTACCTAAACTATATATATAGAAGAAGAAACAAGGAACAAGTTAGGTCTGCACGTTAGCCAAACAATCACAAATTCGGGCGTACGCGAGCGTGTGGATAAGATTATTTGTATTGGCTGGTACAATTTGAGTGTTGGATTTTTTGAGCACAATCAAACGGCGCTTGTGCTGGGTGGATCCACAGGTTTGTGTTCAGTTAATATTGTTTTAGAACTGCCAACAGTTAAATGTTTTTGCTCTCTGTGTTTTAATGAATTAAAAAAATTTCCCTACCTTCGGAATCAATAATTAGTTCCAGTTTTAGATCATATTTTTTTAAAATTTTGTCGATTCGTAGTAGATCCATTGTTTCAAACATTAATTAACTTTAGAGATAAAATTTCTTGAACGAAGGTTGAATTTATAGGTTATGTAGAACTATTTATTATTATTATAAACATAATACACAACCTACATTGCTCATATCTAGGTTTCCTTTTATTTCGCCTACCTTTATTTTGTTCCTTTTTATAATGAAAATTAAGTAAATCCAATGTTATAGCCGAAAAATTAAAAAAAAACAAAAAACAAACGAGTGGATATTGACGTTCGTTACTTCCTTTGTTTACCAAGCATTTGTACAAGTTGCGGCAACTGTCAAACGTTTAGATCCAGCATAACATGCAGTTCGAATTAGGCTGCTCACAGTCCTGTACTTAAAACATTTAGCATGTTAAAACTTTTTACATTTGTCTCATCATGAATACTCCTAATATTACTATCAAATTATATAATGTTGGTGGTAGTATAATGTGTACATCCTTAAGTAAACAGTTCTACTCGTATTTTGAATCACTAATGAATAAGATGTCCAATCTGGCAAGTTTCTCTGTATTTTTTTGTTAGTGACTTTATCTTAGGCTGTATTTATTTA
Source organism: Halyomorpha halys (assembly GCF_000696795.3). NCBI lineage: Eukaryota > Metazoa > Arthropoda > Insecta > Hemiptera > Pentatomidae > Halyomorpha > Halyomorpha halys. Next base: position 101,798 of record NW_027108603.1, read on the forward strand.
AATTTTGGAAGTAAGCTGAAATTTAAGTAAAGAGTTATTGTATTCTTAAGTAAAATTTAGTACTTATTTAAATTTTGGAAGTAATGTGAGAAGTTTTCATAATTAGCTTAAGCTATGTCTGATCTCACAGTTTAATTTATTTATCTCTACTGCCGATTTCTATTTATTGTCTAAGAATTAAGTTTTAATATTTTAGAATACTGAAAAATATAAATATAGGGTCTTTTTTTAAGGCCGATAGAACTTGAAATTGTAAAAAATAACACAAAAAATTAAATTGTAATCAAAATTTTTTTTTTATTCGAAAGATCAATACGTGACATTAACATTTGAAAATGATTTCGGGCATATGGGCACCACGGCTGTTCTTGACGAAGCGCATTCTGTAAAATTGTGTTCAGCGATGAGGCGCATTTTTGGCTTAACGGGTTTGTTAATAAGCAAAATTGCCGCATATGGTCGTGCGATATGACACCTCTCGATTATTTCCTGTGGGGCTACGTGAAGTCACTGGTTTATGCTGATAAACCAGCAACAATTGACGCCTTGGAGGCCAGCATTGTTCGTGTTATTCGTGACATACGGCCAGCAGTGCTCGAAAAAGTGGCCCAAAATTGGACGTCCAGAATGCGCTTCGTCAAGAACACCCGCGGTGCCCATATGCCCGAAATCATTTTCAAATGTTAATGTCACGTATTGATCTTTCGAATAAAAAAAAAATTTTGATTACAATTTAATTTTTTGTGTTATTTTTTACAATTTCAAGTTCTATCGGGCTTAAAAAAACACCCTATACTAGAAATTAAGTTTTATTTTATTAAGTGGAGATATTGTAATGTTTTATTAATTTTAAGAAGATGTGATATTACTAATATTATATAAATGATGTGCTTATCAATTTTAGAAGTTTCTAAAAGTATTGTTATATCAGTGTTAAGTTATTTCTAAATATTAATATAATTTTTTTTTTTTTCTAACCTCCTATTTATTTATTTTTTTAACAATTACAATTATATATTACTTAACCTAGGAAAAAAAAAACCTAGGAAAAAAAATAATATAATATTACATTGATTTTTACTTTTCAGGAGCAGTGCACCAGTATCGATTTCGGTTTTTAATTTCAAAAATAAAATATGTATAATTCTGGCTCGCGTAGTTTCGATTACATATTCAAGTGCGGTTCGGGTGTGTATCTCAGTGTGTCCGTTGGTAATATTTTTAAATGATTATGTTTAAGTAAATGTTCTTAGTAAGTATATAAGAAATGAAGGAACTGGTGCAGCATTTTGGGGAAGTTCCTAGACCGGCCGCCTGGGGGCAGCACCAGTTCTGTTCATTCAGACGGTGTCCGCAAAATAGCAGCACCATCAGTGATCACGTGACTGTTAGGTAGCCAATAAGAAGTCGACATTTGGTCATGTGACCAATGGTGGGAAATTTGAATGTGGATAAACAAACGAAATAAAAAAATGGTGGCTGAGAAGGGTAGGGTCAATAAGGGGCACCTGACGAAAAAAGGGCGTAGTCTAATAGTCCCGTGACTAAAAGAGGGGAATTGCCTAATGGTCACGTGACCGATAACCTTACCGGTTAAGGTTAGGTCGAGCTAAATTTGAATTAAAATTCTCCACCATTGGTCTCGTGACCAAATGCTGTCTTCTGATTGGCTGCCTAATGGTCAGGTGAGCGGTCACGTGACCGATCACATGTGTGGTTAAGGTTAGGTTGAGCTCAAAATTTAAATTCAAATTTCCCGCAGCAGGTCCCGTGACAAAATGCTGGATCTCATTGGCTGCCTAATGGTCAGGTGAGTGGTCACGTGACCAATCACGTGGGTGGTTAAGGTTAGGTCAATCTAAAAATTTAAATTTCCCGCCATTAGTCACATGACCAAATACCGACTTTTCATTGGCTATCCATTAGTCACGTGATCACTGATGTTGCTGCTATCTAGCGGACACCGTCAGAACTAATAGCGCTGGTCCTGCGCCCTCGTGCTTGTTGAGGAACTTCCTTAAAATTCAGCCCTTTTTTACCTCTGTGAAGTTGGCCCCCCATCCTTGAAAAATTTCTATATTTTTTTTAGTTCTAGTAGTATCCATAAGAGTTCTAGAGTTCTCGATTATTTATAGGAATAGTTCTGATGTTTAAAACATCAATAATACCGGTCAAATGCCCGCGCGTAAAATACGTATTTTGTGAAACTTTAACACCGTATACCTATTTTCCTGGAACCATTAAGGATTTATTCAAAAAGGATAATTTTTAGAACTCTTGGGGGGGGGGCAACAGAACTCCCAAAAAACGAAAAAAAAATTTCCAAAAATTTTGTGACCGCGAATTTCCTAATAAAGTTCCTAATAAAAAAAAGAATTATTGATGTTGTTTAATATAAATAAATACCAATTAAACATTACGCAAGATTTTTGTGCAACTTCGCAGCCACTTATCTTTTTTCCAGGAAACATTACGGATTTATTTAATAAGGATAATTTTTAGAACTCTTGGGGGGGGGGGGCATCAGAACTCTCAACAGACCTCCCAAAAAACAAAAACAAAATTTTCCAAACTTTTATGATCGCACATTTTTGACTTATGAAATCGTAGAAATTAAAAATTCTTGGATTTCTAGTAGCTCCTATATGGGATTTAAAGATTCTAATAAAAAAAAGAAACATTTGAGTTATTTAATACAGAAAAAATACCAATTAAAAATTACGCGCGACTTTTGGGTATATTTGACACCGAATATCGTTTTTTCTGAAAACAATACGATATTATTCCATTAGGATAAATTTTAGAACTCGCAAGGGGGCAATCAGAACTCTCAACAGAACTTTCAAAAAAAATTTCACAAAATTTTTGATCGATAATTTTTGACTTAAGAAGTCGTAGAAATTATAAATTCTGAGAGTTCTAGTTGCTCCTATATGGGATTTAAAGTTTTTAATAAAAACAAAAAAATTTAAGTTATTAATTACAAAAAAAAAATACCAATTAAAAATTACGCACGTCATTTGTGCAACATTTTATCTTAACCGTTTATCTTTTTGTCTGGCAATACGATATTTTTTCATAAGGATAATTTATAGAACTCGCAGGGGGCCAACGGAACTCCGATCAGAAGGGGAAAATTTTGTTTTTGTTTTTTGGGAGGTCTGTTGAGAGTTCTGATCCCCCCCCCCCCAAGAGTTCTAAAAATTATCCTTATTAAATAAATCCGTAATGTTACCTGCAAAAAAGATAAATGGCTGCGAAGTTGCACAAAAATCTTGCGTAATGTTTAATTGGTATTTATTTATATTAAACAACATAAATAATTCTTTTTTTTTATTAGGAACTTTTGAATTTTATGTAGGGGCTACTAGAACTCTAAGAATTTTAAATTTATACGATTTCGCTGGTGGAAAATTCGCGATTAAAAATTTTTGGAAATTTTTTTTTTCGTTTTTTGGGAGTTCTGTTGGCCCCCCAAGAGTTCTAAAAATTATCCTTATTGAATAAATCCCTAATTTTTCCAGGAAAATAGATATACGGTGTTATAGTTTCACAAAATACGTACTTTACGCGCGGCTATTTGACCGGTATTATTGATGTTTTAAACATCAGAACTATTCCTATAAATAATCGAGAACTCTAGAACTCTTATGGATACTACTAGAACTAAAAAAAAAATAGAATTTTTTCAAGGATGGGGGGCCAACTTCACAGAGGTCCATTTTTTATCTACTTTTGTATTTTAGCAGTGTAAGTCCGATTTCGTTTATTTCGTAATATGTTGGATTTAAAGACATTGGTGAATAGTGAACCTCAAGAAAGAACAAACTGTGAGTGCTGAGGAATCAAGGGTGAGTCGCATGTTACTTTATTATTATTTATTTGTTTTTTCTTTGAATTTTAAGTAGCAATAAAGTCACAAATCGTTATGATACTTAGTTTTTTCTAAGGGTTATATCTCTATATATAACGATTTCTGGGAAATAAAACTGCTACAATTTTATTATCAATTTGACGATATTTCGAACAGAAGTTAATAATTATCACAATGAGTTTCTCAAAGATTATACCTCTATATGCAGATACTAATCTATTCTACCTCTATATTCAGATTATTATCTGTATATGGAGGTAACTTTAAAAAAAAAAAACTTTTATTTAACTTTTTTTAAAAATTGACTCACTATGTGTACAAAACCAATAAATATGAAACTTTCTTGGCATAAGGAGAGTTTGTACGGTTTTTGCTGTGAAATCGAAAATAATGTTCTTTTTATGAATTACCAATCTCATTGAAGGAAAAAAAATCTTTACAAGTATAAGATAGTTTTATATCATTATAAAAAAGTTTTATATAATAAATCATGTACTATATAAAGTAGTTGACCTTAATAACAGTTCAAAACCGTTAACCTGTCAGGTAACGAAGGTCAGGCTTTTTATAGATCAAAGGTCAGCATCACTTTCTAAACTCTTGATTTATTTTTTAATTTGGTTAAAGGTCGTGTCCGTGTATTAATGAAGTTTAAGCCGTAACCCATTTAAATTTTTTAATTAATACTTTAAAAGTATTTGATTCGTAACTAGGCATTTATCGTCAGTATTTGCTGTTGGAACTTTCGGAGCACTTATTCCAGAATCTAATTCAGATAGATTTATTCTAACGTTTAAATTACCAAATTCAGAAGATATTTAATTAGCTAAAAAGCAGAAGTACAGGTATATAATTCATATTATATATTCATATAAATTAAATATTAATTAGGAATTAACGTCATTTATATGCCTGAACGGGGTTTCTAAATAAGTTGTCTGTATCGAGTTTCGGATTAAAAAAAAAGTGTGCCGTGAGAAAGAATTAAGAGTGAAAGCTCGAAATATCGGATTATTTTGAGTGAAAGAAAATATATGATTGTAATTATTTATTTTTTATAAAAATATTTTTAGAATTAAATGTGACACTACTTTAGAGTTAATGGAACAGAGTTATTCAGGCTTTTAATGATAAAAATAAAAACTTTATAGAACTGAAACTTAAAAAAAAAAAAAGTCTGGATAAGGACCAGAAACCAGTTCTGACTGCAGCAGTAAAGCGATATCGAATGGGTTCTCGAACGATTAATTCTTGAAAACCCGGTTGAAAAAATATACACCTCCTTGCCTTGTTTCCGGTTCCTGACCAGCCGTATGTCGAGAACACATATCTTCACGTTCCCTTATCAGGGTTAGTATTTACTTCGTGATTTAAATGCAGGATGCAGATCGTACGTCAGGAAAGCGTATTCGATGACCCGTAAATAATGAAAGGCATTGAGAAAGTATATCCTTTACTGTAACTTCGACACGGTATATATTTGGCAGGTAATTCATTGTAAGGAGGTTTTTAAATCTTTTTACTGTCTCAGCAATCTATTGAGATGAATGTGGCAAGGTAAGATGCATTTTCTTGTTTATCCATCAATCTGCACCTCAGATCAGAAAACATTTATGTATAAATCAAAGTTCTTTACGACAGTATTTTAACAACAGGTTATTGCCTATCTTAAGCGATATGTCAAATAAACATATTGTCAGTGTAAATAGATTGTTATTATAAGTTAAGGTTTGGCAAATAGCTATAAATAATATGATATTTGCTACGTTCAAGGTGGGAAATGTTTGTTATTATTTAATTTCAAAATTGCTTACTCACCCATTCTATCCAAAAACTTAAAAGTTAGAATTTAAAAAACTACTATCCTTCCCACCGCTTTTTACAGATGCACATCGCCTTAAGGTTTTTCAAAATAAAGTATTACGTAAAATATTCAGACCGAAAAAGGATGAATTAACGGGAGAATTTAGAAGGTTAAACAATGCTGAATTGAGGGTATACACCCGGTATATATAATTCAGGTTATAGCATTGCGGCGAATAAGATGGGCGTGTAAGGCTGTGGGGCTTAGTAACGAATCCCTTAAATGTTAAGAAATATTGAACCGGCGGGTAAACGTCCTAGGGGTAGACCGAAACGTAGGTAGGAGGTAGCGTTAAGATTGATTTAGTAGATTTGGATATAAAGTCACTGGACAGATGTATGTAGAGCACGGTATCGGTATCGAACCTTCAGCCTATTTTATTATTTAACAATTTATTTTTAAAAATATTTAGTCAGATAAATTATACAGTTATACTATAAATTCGACATTCAAGGCAGACCTTCGTTGGAACATTTGTCATTATTATGAAATTCCTAACCCATTAGATGAGTAACAGGTTGGCAAATTAGACTAATTGGTCTGCCTCAAGTGATATGGATCATTAATGATAGTTCAAATAGTAATAGATTAATGTTCGAAGTAGTGGTACTTCGAATATTAATCTACAGACAAAAAAAAAACACAACCAGGGAAATGGTAAAACCAGAACTGTGGTAGTAGCTAGGGATGACGTCATGCCGGTTGTATGGCGGCTTTTGCGTAATTAAAAATTGATTAACCAATTCAAAATTAACAAATAATTAACTAAGCAGATTTCACTATTTTAAAGGTCAATTCCCTTTTGTAACTTGCTGCATGCCAATATTATTTTTCTTTTAGATACAATTCATTTCCTAACAAATTAGATAAGACGATAAATGTGGATAAAAAAGTATTTTCACCTACTTTATTTATAAATTTTCCTTTCGCCAATTCAGTGCCCAGAAGCTCTAGCTTCCGACTAAGTGAGAGAGAAATGCTTTCTTCATCCATACTCCCCAAATACATCGGGTTGCCACATTACACAACATACTTAATCAATCCGTGATCGGACATATATAAATTAAATATTTTTACATGGTATAATAAAATAGAAAGAAAAAATTATTTTTCTTATCCCACAGTTTTCTTTTATAATTACAAATTTCAGTATACACACCAAATACAAAAATTTCAATTTATTCCTTTTCCTTTCCTCCCCCTTCTTGTTCATACCATTTCACAATTTTTATTTCATTTGATCGACAAATTCGCTCTCCCGAATTCCCCCTCTCAGATCCTCCCCAGTGACCCGCTAAACAAATTCACTATTAGACGGCAGTGTAAGATCAAACCAGATAAATACTAGTCACAGTAGTAGACCAGTTTACAGTAAAACAAACAAATAAATACATTTTACCGAAATAAAACTAATACATAGATTGATAGGAAAATATAATAAAAAGTTGGTTAAAAGAAATACTAGATTGGATACATAAGTCCAAAAAAAAATTAATAATAATAATAAAAATAAAATAATTTAATAAATAAGTTAAAACACACAAATCGACCGGTCCACCTACTAATATAAATAAATAAAACAATAAATAAACTAGAGATAATTCCCGTGCAGGTGATGATGTATTATCCCCAGGGAGTCCAATATAAGAGTACATCATTGACGTATTAAAAAGAACATCAATTTTATCTTTTAATTTATTCATAGATATGACTTTTAATATTAAGTATCGAACAAACCGATTATACTCCGATAATATTTTATATAGTGTCAATGACAGGGTCGCCAAAAAATGCCTAGGATTGATTTAAGGGTCCCTCTAGTCTAGACGTTTGCCAAACAATGGCGAAAGCGTGTGGATAAGTTATTTGGCTTGGCTGGTACAAGTTGGCCTGAGTTTACGATCGATCCATAGAGTCTCAGTTTTGAGGGACAAATCAAAGGGATGACATCCACTCGTTTGTTTTCAGTTTGCATTGTTTTAGAATTTCTAACAGATTAATATTTGTGATCTTCTTGTTTTAATTAACTAATGAATTTCCCCAACCTTCGGATTCAATAATTAACTCTTGTTTAAGATTGTATATTTTAAAATTCTATCGATTCAGTGTAAATACACTGTTTCAAATCTTTTTAATTAACTTTACCAGTTTATTTCTGATTTAACATATCACAAATATATTAAATTAAAAAGTTTCTGAAAAAAAGTCTAGAACTAACGTTTAAGTTATAGATTAATTAGTAATATTTATACTGGTATGAATTTTTATCAACTACAACCGACATTGCTGTTATTTACGCTTCCTTTCATTTCGCCTATCACTATTTTGTTCCTTTCAATAATGAAAATAGAGAAAATCAAATATAATAGTCGAACAAATTCAAAAGAACAAAAGAAGTGCTTGGATACCGATGTTTGTTGCTCCCTTTGTTTCCCAAGCATTTGTACAAGCTTGGATTTGTGGCATGGCACACCTCTCCTTGCAATGACAAATTCAACTATGAATTTTTCATGATGCAATTTATTTATAATTGTTATCAGAAACATACATTTTGATGGCATTCCCAAAAGTTAGTAGATACAGTACCACAGAATCCGAGAGCCTAACACAGTCAGGCATTCCTCAGGGCCACGTGTTCAGTCCTTTTAATTGCTAATTACTTCTCATTAGGTCCCTTTTTTTCAGTCGCTTATGTAGCCGTTTGTTTTTTTGGTGTGGAGTTAACCCAAAGCTGCCTACGGGAGGTCACTGGTTCTGGTACTAGTAGCTACCTCTTTGTTCACGATTGAAGAAGCCACTCCTATTTCGGTCCCATTATTACACCAATAGGCCTATTTATCGTAAACGATTCTCTTTTATGACGTAATAATGAATGCGGATAATCATATCCGGTAACGTTTACTCCAAGTACTTTATTGGGGAAAGAAAAGGTGTACCATCCTTAAAATAATTTTGAAAAATTAAAATTAGGAAATTTAAGAACCTACTTAATATTCGAAAATCATGGTGAAAAAACAAAACAATTGTGGTAATTCAAAGAGTTTCTTTATTCTCAAAACGCTATTCAGAAAGGTTAGTCTTCCATGTTTAGGAAAATCGAAAATTTCAAAGAATGCTCCCCATTAAAAGAATACCTCCGGACATGAGTGAAATGCGGTCTACATTGTCGAGAAAATTAATATTTTGCCCCCTTTCAGCAATAAGCTGTTTAAGTTTCTTGGTTTATTAGACGTTTATACAAAGGTAAAAAAAAATATTGTCAGGTATCTGCCCGAAATTAAAAGATAAATTATTTTCTATTCTTGGATCAATAATTATGACCGCAAGATTCCAAGTGGACGAAATGAAAATGGTGTTTATAATAAACTAGCAGACCCGGCAATGCTTTACTATTGCCATATTTGAAGATGATTGACAGTTTGTTATAAATTATTTCATTTAGTTAAAAGTAAACGTTTACGTACACTATATTATTATGGTTTGGTAACAAAACTTAAACCAATAAATGTGATAAAGAACGAATTAGAAATTAGTACAGCTTATCAAACCTACAAATATCTAAAAATTTGTTGACCAACTTTACCCCAATCCGAATTATATTTTTATAATTTTTTGAAAATATAATAAAGCTATAATATACTTTCAATGTTGGTAGAAAGAGCTGACATTAAGCTTTGCAACGATTCTATTAAGTAGGAATTAGATAAACTGCATAGGAGTTACGAACGATTATATGAACGTTTTTAATCGGCTGAAAGAAAAAAATAAAATTTTCTAAATGAATCAAGGTGCAGAATTTCGATTTTTAATTTCCTTAAAAAATGGTATTTGGTAGTCTGAGACGATACTAAAAACGAATATGAAATTTTTTTCTAAAACAAATTTTTTGACTTACCCACATTATTTTTTTTCTATTTTTTTATTTTTTTTATTTTTACTTTTATGAATATAATATAGCTTAATGGAATCAATGATATTTTTTTCTTATTCATCGGAAAGAGACGAATCGATTGGTGTACAATAGCCATGAAAGAAACTTATACTTTCTGAGCTACAAACCAAAAACACTTAATTTTGTTCATAACTTTTTTTTTATTTGAGAATTCCGCTATTTTATTATTTTTCAACCTTCCTAAAGGACCATTTTGAAAAAACAGCACGTAAATCGGTCCAGAATTCAAAAGTTTATTGCGGACAAATATTCGACCATTCCATTATATATATTGCATCTTAATCTATATCAATGAAAAAATTACGCCAAAAGTAATAATCAGAGCCGCAGAATTAAGAGCTAAGATTCTTAAAAGAGGCTTTTTTTTATCATTATAAAAAGGCTTAACTACTTTAAAAACATATCCTAGGTAAGCCGCAAGTAAGCTATCCTTCACAAACCCGATTTCGAATTTCAAGAGAGGACCGCTACATCTTTATTCGGCTAACTCCTCAGTCACGAGGCTGACATGGCCTGGGTTTTGACCTAGCCTGTTAGAGAAACGTTCACAAGGATTCTAGAGGTTGTATTAAGTATTTCTTTGTAGTTCTTAGCCATGTGTTAGTAGCCATTATACCACGAGGAACATTTCTTTTAGACCTTACTCCAAGGAATAGTCTACTAATGGGAGTTTAACAAATCTATTGAACTTTATCGTAGATTCCGACTGGTTTATAAAAAAAAACCCAATTAAATATCGACCTATAACTGGTATTCATTGCTCTGAATGTATTTAATGGTTATTAAGTACCAACTGATTCGGTTTTTTGTGTAGAATAATCCTGAGTTTAAGTGTACAAAATATTACAAAACTTGTGCGTGTGGATCAAACAAATTTTGTTCAAGAAATATCAAGTCAGATTCATATTTAGTGTATCTTGAAACCCTTAGATTTTGTATACGTTAGAAATTAGGAATGTTCGGGCTTGATTTTTTTTTTCCTGTGTCCTAATTTCACTTAATATATTTATAATTTATATGAATGTTATCCAAATTCAACGTCTCCAAATCCAACGTAACTATAACTGAGGAGAAGATGGTTGGGGGTGCGTTTCACCCCCAACCATCTTCTCCTCATTTATCATCCACGGTCAACTATCTCTCATAATTATGAGTAACTATAACTGTTTGAAAGCTGAATTTCTTCTCTTTCAACTCATATGAATATCTTTTAAATATAACTTTTTGTGCTGGATTTTCTTTTTAGTAAGTTTGATATATTAATTTTTATAAATTTTATAGGTTAAAAAACTTGTTATCCATATATCATAGTTCGAGTGAAGGATAATGAATTAAACAATGCAGTGTAAAGCAATTTTCAACCATGATATATGGATGACATGATTTGGATAGTGAAATTGAGCTTGTCATACTCTCAATTTCACTATCCAAATATAGCTATGGGGATTATAAAGGTGCATGAATATGGGGAAATTGTCCCGAAATGTTGTACAATGAAGAAAAATATAAAATAGTTTATATTAATCTTCGGAAATTTTTTAACTTCAAAATTTTATAGAGAATAACTTTTTATGGGATAAAAAGCATTTTCAACTAAAACAAAAAAAAAGGTTTAAACGTTTTATTTTATATATCCAGTTCATTTAGGAAGATATAGTTTGTACCATAAGAAAATCAAATTTAATAGAAATTAAAAAAATAAATTTATATTGTATCTAGTCCTAACAACATACGCTGATGACACATGTATACTTTCTGTAAACAA